>NC_134687.1:583686048-583898548 GCF_050947455.1 Rhinoderma darwinii | reverse complement strand
CAGTGATTGCATTAAAGACGAAAAAAGTCAAACCCAGTTGGATGGAACAGTAGCTTTCTTATAATTTACAGACTTGTAGTACTTAATATATAATGCAATAATCTAGGCTGTACCATTTGTCATGTAGACTAGACCACAGATTATAGCTTAGGGCATCGCATCTGTGCGCATATCTGGCAGGAAATGGTCTAAAAGCCTCAGCAGCTGAGCGTGATGTCTCGGCCTAGTAGGAAATTGTAACCTTTACTACAGAGGTCATAGCCGGCCTCAGTAGTGACAGCCAAAACTGCTCTGCATATGACTGATATACATATAGCGCACAGGCTGCCTGACGTCTGCTGCAATCTCCATGGCTGGTTAGTGACTAGTCTTAATTTTATGTGACAATTTTGTGTAGGAAAAGCCTGAATGGAGCATATTGATGTCCCACTGGGCGCAGCTCCTGTTGTTTTGACAAATTCGCCTCAGCATTTATCAATCAGCCCTTACAATAGCAAGCGCATTGAATATCTAATTCCGGCATTCTAGCCGGGACTAATAGTGCAAGATAGCATGTTATTCAATTTGCACTTGTTAGAGATGTCCTACTGACACCGAGCAATTTGCTTTCTCACTTCGCAAATGAAAAAAGAAATTTGCTGTGTCTCAATCGCTTACATGAGTTACAAGCAAAATTTTAATTAGCATGTCATTATAGAAATAATTTATTGCTCCTGTGTAGTTGTGCAAGATTACAGATGCTGGGTTCGCCACTTCCAGTCAATGGGCCCCTGAGTATTAATAGACCGGTAGTAAAAATATATAATTGAAAAAACTGGATTTATGTAAATGACATGGATGCAATGTTTTTAGCTGAGGATATTGTTCCGAAAAATATTACATTGGCATACTTACCAACATTAAAAAGAACAATTGTCAATGGAAATATATGGTAATTAAAACATAAGTTTGTGCTGGTAAAGACTATGTGACCTTGCTTCCTATAATCAAAAAATAAAATTCATAGATATATATTTTTTGACACGCCTAAAAACATCTTAAAGAGGAGCTGTCAGTCTGGTGAAGCAAATACTTGTATTCCTCATAAAATAAGAACTCTGGAAAACCTTTTCTTAAAACTTGTGTTTTGAAGTTCCTCTGATATTTCTCCTGGAAATGTTGAAATAATTGACAACTGGACATTATTATTACCCTTGTCAATGGGGCTTTTCCCTACACATTATGACACTGTCCAGTCTGATCTTACATTGTAGGGACACACCCCATTGACAAAGGAAATAGTAACACCCAGTTTTTAATTTATTCATGCATTTCCAGGAGGAGTATCAGAGAAATGGAACTATTCACAGTTAGCAGAAAATATACTCCAAAAGTGTTATTTCATGAGGAATACAAGTATTTACTTAAAGAAGGCATGTCAGGAGAGCTGAAACACAGGTCACTCAGGCAATTGGCAGTTTTTGGGTGGCAGTTTGGTGCACAACATTTAGGTCCGTTTCACATAGTGATTTTAGCCAAAATCTCTCAATCCCGATGATTGCTGTTAGTTAAAGAGGCTCTGTCACCACATTATAAGTGCCCTGTCTCCTATATAAGAAGATCGGCGCTATAATGTAGGAGACAGTAATGCTTTTCATTTAGAAAAACGATCTATTTGAAACCACTTTATTAGCGATTTTTAGCTTTATGCTAATGAGTTTCTTAATGCCCAACTGGGCGTGTTTTTACTTTCGACCAAGTGGCCGTTGTACAGAGGAGTGTATGACGCTGACCAATCAGTGACCAGTCAGCGTCATACACTCCTCTCCATTCATTTTCACAGCAGCATCGCGTTCTTACTAGAACACGATGTGCTGCCACATACACAGACATTAACGTTAATCAAGTGTCCTGATAATGAATATACATGACCTCCAGCCTGGACGTCATATGTATTCAGAATTTTGACACTTCTGAATCTTTTCTGTGAGATTCCAGCAAGCCACGCGTAATCTGACGAGATTACGATGTAAACGAGATTTCGTTTCCCTTGCTGGAAATCTCACAGAAAAGATTCAGATGTGTCAGGATTCTGAATACACATGACGTCCAGGCTGGAGGTCATGTATATTCATTATCAGGACACTTGATTAACGTTAATGTTTGTGTATGTGGCAGCACATCGTGTTCTAGTAAGAACGTGATACTGCTGTGTAAATGAATGGAGGAGTGCATGATGCTGATTGGTCAGCGTCATACACTCCTCTGTACAACGCCCACTTGGTCTAAAGTGAAAAATATGCCCACTTGGGCATTAAGCAACTCATTAGCATAAATCTCAAATCGCTAACAAAGTGGTAAAAATAGATTGTTTTTTTTAAAATAAAAAGCATTACTGTCACCTGCATTACAGCGCCCATCTCCTTATATAGGAGACAGGGCACTTATAATGTGTTGACAGAGTCTCTTTAATAAGAAAATATAACACATTGGGGGAAAATGTTACATGAATAGTACACCGACCTGTTCTGTTGATGAATCTGTCATTGTCATAAAACAATGCCAGGATTCCCCACCCACTTTTTCCGACAAATTCATATGTGTTGGAAAAAGTGGCTTATTGGGTTTCATAAATAAATTGCGCTGGGCTCAAACGTTTAAAATATTTTCACTAGAAAACTAGCATAAATACATTAAGAAATTGTGTTTCGGCTTGTAGTGTTTGTTCGGCATTTCAACACTTATCCACTATAGAGATTAATTTTTGGTCGCACGTTAGTCTTATTGAAATCGCGACTTACCGCAGCCCATGTTTCCTTATGGGGATAAAAGTTGTGCGACAATCACAAAAATATCATAGGGACAGTGCCGACCATAGTAACCCTTATTCACACTTTGCATTTGCAAACTACGCAATTACTACGGATTGCAGCATCCCCTATACAGCACATTTTTCTGGTGTTAATGGTGTATTTTTCTCCAAATAAATGAATTGGGAAAAAATTTAGCATGTCAAAGTAATGTGAAAAAAACCTCAAGTCTAGATATGCTAGTTTATGAGGCACCATTACCTCCAATATAAGTTTTAAAAAAAAGGTAAAACTGCAAACCTTAAAATATGCATTTTTGGCATCTTTTTTTTAGATACAGTATTGGTATACTCCCTGCCGTCCCTCTACCACCAAGTAGGCCAAGACCTTACAAGAAGAGGATAATAATACCATAGAAATGCAAGAAAATCGAATTTCCCTCCTTTGCTCTGTAGATGCTGTGAATGTAATTCTGTATATCATAGTGACATAGGAAAATAGTTTGTAAGGCCAAAAAAACATGTCCTTTCACTCCAGTCCAGTCTATTATTTTGCAATGATGATCTAGAGCAGAGGTCTCAAACACGCTTCCCACTTCCTGCTGATAGACGAGCCCTCTGGCGTCACTGTCCATATATGTGGCTCCTCCTGGACCGAAATGCATAAGCGCGTTCCGTGCCCATCCATTCAGCGCCTTACAATGACGATAATTGGCAGGGCAGAATGACTTGCCCCACCAATTAGTGCCTCCTGATGAAGCACGCCACTACCGTTGTTGAAAGGCACTGATTGGCGGGACAAGTCATTCTGCCCTGCCAATCAGCGCCATTCAACGATGCTAGCAGCGATGCTATCGTTATTAAAAGGCATTGATTGGCGAGGCAAGTCATTCTGCCCTGCCAATCAGCACCTTTTAATGATGCAAGCGGCGCAATGACATCATCGTGTCGCTTGCATCGTTCAGCCCCAGCAGACGTGCTCAGAAGAGAGCAGGTCTGCATTGACACAGGACGGCGCAGGAACGGGATCAAGGTAAGTATGTTAAGTTGTTTTTTTCTTTAAAAAGTGTGCATCGCATTATCTACAGGAGGGGAAGGGAGGGCTATATGTTGGGCACAATCTATAGAGGGGGCTATATGTAGGGAACCATCTTCTGTGGGGGGCTATATGTAGGGAACTATATATAAGGGGTTATGTGAGGCAGTATTAACAGGGGGGCTATATGTGGGGCATTATATACAGGGGGCTATATGTGAGGCACTATATACATGGGGGCTATATGTGGGGCAATATTTTCAGGGGGGCTATATGTGGGGCACTATCTATAGGGGAGCTATATGTGGGGCACTATATAGAGGGGGCTATATGTAGGGCACTATCTACAGGGGAATCTATGTAGGTGCTATTATTATTAGATGTGCAGTGTATGTCACTATTATATTTATATTTAGGGTGTAGTGTGTGGCATCAAGAGAGTTTTATCTTAGTTTATAGGTGCAGAAATGTTTGAAAAGTGAGAAGCTGAAGACATCCGAGCGGCAAATTGCAGAAATGGGCCGTGGCCGGGAAAAGTCGTCATAGAGCTCTAGACCGAATGGAGAAGAAAAGAGAAAAAGAACAACTAGAGTCTGAGATAGTCACCGGTGAGTCACTTAATGTAAATGTTTATTCTACATCTATTCAGTAATGTAGTCACTGTATGATATGCAGCAAGATGATAGTTGGTATGATTTTCTTTTTTTTGTGAAACAGCAACTCCCAGCATATCCTTACCATTGTTTGGACCATTCTGGTAGCTGTATTTTTACGCTGTACAAACTTATACGGCAGGGGTTGCACTCAATTGAGCTGTATTTGTGTTGGTGTTGTATATATGTACTGAGTTTGGTTCTGGTGTATTTATGTACTGAGCTTGGTTCTAGTGCTGTATTTATGTACAGAGCTTGGTTCTGGTGCTGTATTTACGTACTGAGCTTGGTTCTGGCGATGTATTTATGTACTGAGCTTTGTTCTGGAGTTGTATATATATGTATTGAACTTGGTTCTGGTGCTGTATTTATGTATTGGGCTTTGTTCTGGTGCTGTATATATGTACTGAGCTTTGTTCTGGTATTGTATTTATGTACTGAGGTTGGTCCTGGTGCTGTATATATGTATGAGCTTGGTTCTGGAGCTGTAATTATATAGAATATATTTATAATAACAAAATTGAAGTGCATATAGAAATGTTTTCAATTCATTGTATATTTAATGGGAACCTGACAGGTAATTTTTAACCCCTTAAACCGCCACCATGCGGTAATACATGACCTGACAATATTTCCAAACATTCACTTGTATGTTTTTTTCAGGTGCAGCAAAATCTATAAAGTCAAGTTTAAAATGACGCACGCTGTATGCTAATTACTCATTAAAGAGGCTCTGTCACCAGATTTTGCAGCCCCTATCTGCTATTGCAGCAGATAGGCGCTGCAATGTAGATTACAGTAACGTTTTTATTTTTAAAAAACGAGCATTTTTGGCCAAGTTATGACCATTTTCGTATTTATGCAAATGAGGCTTGCAAAAGTACAACTGGGCGTGTTGAAAAGTAAAAGTACAACTGGGCGTGTATTATGTGCGTACATCGGGGCGTGTTTACTACTTTTAATAGCTGGGCGTTCTGAAGAGAAGTATCATCCACTTCTCTTCAGAACGCCCAGCTTCTGGCAGTGCAGATCTGTGACGTCACTCACAGGTCCTGCATCGTGTCAGCACCAGAGGCTACAGTTGATTCTGCAGCAGCATCAGCGTTTGCAGGTAAGTAGCTACATCGACTTACCTGCTAACGCCGATGCTGCTGCAGAATCATCTGTAGCCTCTGGTGCCGACACGATGCAGGACCTGTGAGTGACGTCACAGATCTGCACTGCCAGAAGCTGGGCGTTCTGAAGAGAAATGGATGATACTTCTCATCAGAAAGCCCAGCTAGTAAAAGTAGTAAACACGCCCCGATGTACGCACATAATACACGCCCAGTTGTACTTTTACTTTTCAACACGCCCAGTTGTACTTTTGCAAGCCTCATTTGCATAAATACGAAAATGGTCATAACTTGGCCAAAAATGCTCGTTTTTTTAAAATAAAAACGTTACTGTAATCTACATTGCAGCACCTATCTGCTGCAATAGCAGATAGGGGTTGCAAAATCTGGTGACAGAGCCTCTTTAAAGGGTCATGCCACTATCCTGAAGAGTCACATATTTCTGCCTCCAAACCCACCTTTCCATGCTTGATTGACATCCCCCTGGCTGTTATACATCACTACCAGTCTCCTCCAAGTTTCTCGGATGCGCCATTGCCTTGAACTACTTGGGCATGCACCGTGCAGTTAGGTGCATTCTGCCCGGCTGCTCTGCGCATGCCAGTACAAGTCAACGGCGCATCCGCAAGAGTTGGAGGAGGCTGGTAGTGATGTAGAACAGCCAGGGGGATGTCAATCAAAATCTAGGGGGCGCCATTTCAAATTTCGCCTCAGGCAGCAGAAAAGCTAGAATCAGCCCTGGCGTCAGGGACTCCTCCAGGAGAGGAATCTCCGGCCAAAGCGCCGGAAATGCTTTGGCTGGAGATTCCTTTCCTAGAGGGAGCCCAAATGGAGCTATCCATAGGGGGATTTGTGCGGCACTATCTACAAATGGGTGTGTGGCACTATCTACAAAGGGGTGTGTGGGGCACTTTCTACAAAGGGGTGTGTGTGGCATTATCTACAGAGGGCACTGGGAAATTATCTACAGAGGGCACTGTGGAATTATCTACAGAGGGCATTGTGAAATTATATAGGGGGTGGCACTCCCTACAGAGGGCGCTGTGGCATTATCTATGGGGGTGTGTGGTATTATCTACAGAGAGCATTGGGGCATTATCTACAGAGGGCACTGTGGCATTATCTATGGGTGGGGGACAGTATCTACAGTGGGCACTGTGGCACTATCTAAAAAGGGGCGCCTAATCTTGACATTCTTGTGTCTGCCAAACGCTGCCAACTGAGCAGCCAGACTGCATTTAGCGACACTTAAACTGGAAAACTGGATTGTTAAAATAAGCATGTGGTGTTGGTAAGTTTAAACCTAGCAGTATTATTATAATAATGTAGTATTATTAAAGTAATGTATTATTATTATTAAAATTATTATTATTCTTCTTCTTATTATTATTATTATTATTATTATTATTATAGTAATGTAGTATTGTTATAGTAATGTAGTATTATTATAGTAATGAAGTATTGTTATAGTAATGTAGTATTATAGCAATTTAGTATTATAGTAATGTAGTATTATTATTATAGTAATGTAATATTATAGTAATGTAGTATTGTTATAGTAATGTAGTATTATAGTAATGTAGTATTATTATAGTAATGTATTATTATAGTAATGTAGTATTGGTATAGTAATGTAGTATTATTATAGTAATGTATTATTATAGTAATGTAGTATTGTTATATTAATGTAGTATTGTTATAGTAATGTAGCCATCTTTAACTTGATTCTGATAACTTGCTGCAGCGTGATATCACACAACAAAAGCCGTGATTGAAAAAGTCAAGATAAGGGATCTAGCCATTGTTTATTTAATGCGTTAAAAGTCAATGTAAAGACGGCGACATCTGTAGTAATGTAGTATTGTTATAGTAATGTAGTATTATAATAGTAATATTGTATTATTATAGTAATGTAGTATTGTTATAGTAATGTAGTATTATAGTAATGTAGTATTATTATAGTAATGTAGGAGTATTATAGTAATGTAGTATTATAGTAATGTAGTATTATTATTATTATTATTATTATTATTTTAGTAATGTAGTATTGTTATAGTAGTAAATAAGGAATTGATTAACAATAATTTTCTATTTTATCAAATTTGAAAGTTATGCGGCCCGTCAACTTCATATTTTTTTTCTATTTGTGGCCCATTTACGCGGCCGAGTTTGAGACCCCTGATCTAGAGCAAGGCAAACCCTTTACGAGGCCAAAGCCAATTTTCCTCATCTTAGGGAAAAATTTATTCCGTCTCCAATATGGCAATCAGAATATATCCCTGAATCAATGACACATGTTCAGTAATCTAGCACTCATAACCTGAAATATTATTACACTCAAGAAAGACATTCAGACACCTTTTACACTCTTTCGGTTATTTCACTATAACTACTTCCTCCGGAGGAGAGTTCCATAGTCTCACTGCTCTTACAGTTAAGAATCACCGTCAATGTTTGCGTAGAAACCTTCTTTCCCCCATATGTAAAGGATGCCCCCTTGTTAGGCTATGTTCACACTGAGTTTTTTTTTCGCATTTTGTAGGTACATACATAGGTAGTGCAATGTATTAGAAAAAAACTCTGACAGATGGGCCTTCAAGTCCCCTAGTGGGACTAAAAACAAAAGGTGTAAAAAAGTTGGAAAAAATATAATAAAAGTTTCAAGTAATAAAATAAAACACAATCGCCCTTTTTCTCTTATCAAGTCCTTTATTGTTGAAAAAAAAAAAATCATACATATTTGGTATCGCCGTGACCGTAACGGCCTAAACTATAAAAATATTATGTTATTTATTCCACGCGGTGAACGGCGTAATGTTTTTTTACCCCGTTCACTGCGTGGAATAAATAACAATGCCAGAATTTCTGTTTTTTTGTCACTTTGCCCAATAAAAATTGAAATAAAAAGTGATAAAAAAGTCGCATGTATCCAAAAATTTTACCTATAAAAACTATAGCTCGTCTCACAAAAAACAAGCCCTCGTACAGCTCCATCGACGAAAAAATTAAAAAGTTATGGCTCTCACAATATGGCAACATAAAAAAATACATTATTTTTACAAAACCAATTTTATTGTGCAAAAAGTTGTAAAACATAAAAAAAAGGGCTATAAATTTGGTATCGCCGAATTCGTACTGACTCCGCAGAATAAACCTAACATGTAATTTATAATGCATGGTGAACTCTACTGCATAAAAAAAACTAAAACAACTATGCCAGAACTGTTTTTGGTCACCTGGCTTCCCAAAAAATAGCATAAAAAGTGATAAAAAATATATCCCAAAATGGTACCAATAAAAACTACAGTTCATCCCGCAAACAAACAGCCCTCATACCACTACGTCTATGAAAAAATAAAATTAGTTAAGGCTCCAATAATTCAGGAAAGAAAGATATGCAGTTGTGCAGATCAGAGGGGAACATTTCTTCTGTTTCAAGCAGCGATTTATCAACGCCCTAAAATTAGGGAACCAGGAAGGGTAGGGCCCAAACATATCTGCTGGAAACGAGGGTGCCCCGTATTATACCAGGACAGCACTTCACAGCAAAATTCCCCAAACTGCAAAGGTGCGGAGTATGTACCAAAAGGGGGATAAGAAGGGACACTATTTATCAGTGCAACACTGGCCTGTGCATAAAGGATTGCTTCACAGCGTAACACACATCTATTGATTAATTTATTGATTTTTTTTACCCCATTATTATACCGGCTGACTATGCCCCTGATGTACTCTGCCCAGCTTACATATGCCCCCACATTATAAACTAAAATACCAGTAATACCCCAAACAAAACTACTAGCAAGCAAAATCCACGCTCCAAAAGCCAAATGGCACTGCCTCCCTTCTGAACCCTACAGCATGCCCAAACAGCTGTTTACTTCCACATATATGGCATCACCATACCCGGGAGAACTCTTTTAACAATTTTTGGGATGTGTGTCTCCAGCGGCACAAGCTGGGCACAACATATTTGCCACTGAAATGGCATATCTCGGGAAAAAAGAATGCAATTTTTACTTTGCACCATCCGCAGCGCATTTATTTATGGAAAAGATCTGTGGGGTGAAAATGCTCAGTGTAGTTTAAAAAAAAAAGTCACTTCTCAGGGGTTTATTTTATTATTTCACATCAGAGCCTCTGCAAATGTGAACCAATACTTAGTAAATCGCCAAATTAGGCCTCAATTTTGCATGGTACGCTTTCACTCCTGAGCCTGGTAAAATGTCCAGGCAAAAGATTAGGGCCCCATGTAGGGTCTTTCTAAAACCAAGAAACACAGCATAATAATTCGAGAGCTATCTTGTTATGGTGGCACAAGCTGGGCACCACATATTTACATATCTATGGAAAAATCCCATTTTCACTCTGCAACATCGAGTGCACACTAATTTCTGCAAAACACCTGCAGAGTTAACATGCTCACTACACACCTAGGTGAATACCTAGAGGGGTGTAGTTTCCAAAATGTTGTCACTTTTGGGTAGTTTCCACTGTTTTGTCCCACAGGGGCTTTGCAAAGCAACATGGTGCCAAGAAATCAATCCAGCAAAATCTGTGCCCCAAAAGCCAAATGTCTCTCCTTCCCTTCTGAGCCAAGCCATGTGCCCAAACAGCAGTTTATGACCACATAAACGGGGGGGGGGGGGGGGGGCGGGACTTCTGGGGGGTTTCCACTGTTTTGGTCCCACAGGGGCTTTGTAAGGGTATGTGCACACGTAGTGACCAAAAACGTCTGAAAATCCAGAGCTGTTTTCAAGGGAAAACAGACCCTGCTTTTCAGACGTTTTTTGACCAACTCGCATTTTTCGCTGCGTTTTTCGCGCCGTTTTCGTGACGTTTTTTACGTCCGTTTTTGGAGCTGTTTTCATTGGAGTCTATGAGAAAACAGCTTCAAAAACGTCCAAAGAAGTGTCCTGCACTTCTTTTGACGAGGCTGTATTTTTACGCGTCGTCGTTTGACAGCTGTCAAACGACAACGCGTAAATAACAGGTCGTCTGCACAGTACGTCGGCAAACCCATTCAAATGAATGGGCAGATGTTTGCCGACGTATTGTAGCCCTATTTTCAGACGTAAAACGAGGCATAATACGCCTCGTTTACGTCTGAAAATAGGTCGTGTGAACCCAGCCTAAATGCGACATAGTGCCCAGAAACCGATTCTGCACTCTTAAAGCCAAATGGCGCTCCTTCCCTTCTGAGCCCCACCGTGTGCCGAAACAGCAGTTTATTACCACATATGGGGTATTGCCATACTCGGGATAAATTGCTTTACAAATTTTGTGGTGCCTTTTCTCCATTATTTGTTGAGAAAATTAAAACTTTTGAGCTAAAGCTACGTCTAATTGAAGAAATTTTTTTTTCCATTTTCACTGCTCAATTCTAATAGAATCTATGATACACCTGTGGGTCAAAGTGCTCACTACACCCCTAGATTAATTCCTCAAGGGGTGTAGTATCCCAAATGGAGACACTTTTGGGTAGTTTCCACTGTTTTGGTCCCATAGGGGCTTTGCAAAAGCAACATGGTGCCAAGAAACCATTCCAGCAAAATATACTTTGGGGTTCTTTTTTTCCTTTGTTTGTTAAGAAATTTAATTTTTTTTAGCTAAAGCTACGTCTTATTAAAAAAAAAAAATGTTTTTTTAATTTTCACTGCCCAATTCTAAGAAAATCTATGAAACAACTACAGCCCTAGATTAATTCCTCAAGGGATGTAGGTTTATAAATGGAGTCACTTATGGGTTGTTTCTACTGTACTGGTACCTCAGGGGCTTTGCAAAAGTGACATGGTGCCAAAAAAAAACAATCCAGCAAAATCTATACTCCAAAAGCCAAGTGGCGCTCCTTTTCTTCTGATCCTTGCCGTGTGCCCAAACCAAAGTTTATGCCCACATATAGGGTATTTCCATACTCCAGAGAACTTGCTTTACAAATGTTAAGGGGCTTTTTATTTCTATATTCCTTGTGGACATTGTCTTTTATTAGCTAAAACTACATCTTATTGGAAAAAATGACAATTTTTCATTCTCACATCCAAATTCTAATAAAATCTATGAAACACCTGTGGGTTCAAAATGCACACTATACCCCTAGATTAATTTCTTGTGGGGTGTAGTTTCCAAAATGGGGTCTTTTTTGGGGGTGTTTCCACTGTTTTGGCATCACAGGACCTCTTCAAACCTGACATGGTGCCTAAAATATATTCTAATAAAAAGGAGGCCCCAAAATCCACTAGGTGCTCCTTTTCTTCTGAGACCTGTGCTTCAGTCCATTAGCACACTAGGGCCACATGGGGGATATTTCTAAAAACTGCAGATTCCGGGCAATAAATATTGAGTTGTGTTTCTCTGGTAAAACCTTCATTGTTACAGAAAAAAATGGGTTAATTATGAATTTCTGCAAAAAAAATAAAAAATTTGTACATTTCACCTCCTCCACTTTGCTTTAATTCTTGTGAAACGCCTAAAGGTTTAAGAAACTGGGGGCATTATAAATTGTATAAATAGTGTCCCACAGACAGTGTGGGGAGGCACTATAAGGGCATTATACTGTGTGGGGATGCACTATGGGGGCATAATACTATGGGAAAACAGTGGCGGCATGATACGGTGTGATGAAGCACTATGGGGAAAAGATACTGTATGGTGGGGCACAACGTGGCCTTGATGTGTGGGGGCACTATGTAGGCAGGACACTGTATGGGGGCACTGTGAGGCATGATACTTTGTGGGGGAACTACTGGGGCATGATATGGTTTTGGAGCACTCTGGGGGCATGATACTGTGTGGGCACAAAGGGAACTGATTGTGTATGCGGAGGGATTGGGTGGGGATAAAGCAGGTATAGAGGCATGGCTTAATGTTAAAAAAAATTAGTAAATAGTTGTTGTTTTTTAAAGTTGTAAATCAAAAAGTGTTTAAATAGTGGCATGTACCTTAAAATGGTACCAATAAAAACGACGGCTTGTCAAGCAAAAAACAAGCCCTCACACTGCTCCATTGACAGGAAAATGAAAAAGTTATGGGACTCAAGAAACAATTCTTTCTTTAAAAAAGTTTGTTTTGTAAAAGTAGTATATAATAAAAAAAAAAGTAAATTTGTATTTGCGATAATCATATCTTTTCTAAAATGCTACTTTTAAAAACTACCATTTGTACCGCAAACAAACAAGCCCTCATATGACTATGTTAACAAAAAATAAAAAATAGAAAAGTGATAGCTTTTGGAAGGCAGGGAGAAAAAAAAACAAAATAAGAAAACAAAAAATGGCTGTGGTGACCAGGGTTAATAACAAAATCCCCTCCACTTTTCCCAAACTTTATGTTCCACATACATTGACACTTGGTAAGGAAAAAGGCAAAAAAATGGATGCCTCCTCAGAAACATATGGAAAACTTTTAGGGTATGTGCACACGATGAGAGGCTTTTACGGCTGAAATGACAGACTGTTTTCAGGAGAAAACAGCTGCCTCGTTTCAGACGTAAATGCTCCTCCTCGCATTTTGCGAGGCTTCTCTGACAGCCGTAAATGTTGAGCTGTGCTTCATTGAGTTCAATGAAGTACGGCTCAAATTACGTCTGAAAGAAGTGTCCTGCACTTCTTTTGACGAGGCTGTATTTTTATGCGTCGTCGTTTGACAGCTGTCAAACGACGACGCGTAAATGACAGGTTGTCTTCACAGTACGTCGGCAAACCCATTCAAATGAATGGGCAGATGTTTGCCGACGTATTGTAGCCCTATTTTCAGACGTAAAACGAGGCATAATACACCTCGTTTATGTCTGAAAATAGGTCGTGTGAACCCAGCCTTAAGGTCATGTTCAAATCGCTGAGGACCTTTAGAAAACTATGGCACATTTACTATTGGTGCAGATTCAAGTCACAGACTATTTCCATTGAATTACAGCCCCCATGCCAAACCACGGCTGTGGATTTCTGCCGCAAATTATCTGATTCTGACTGTGTGAACATAACGTAAGTACAAATAAATTCGAGATTTTTTTAGGTACATTTTTTAAATATAAAAAGCACAAGGAGAAAAAGCATTGTTGTTGTTAATAGCAAAAATTTAGAATTTTGCTTGAATTTTTCAGTGCAGTTTAAAAGCTGAACTCTTATTGGCTTCTATGGGAAAAACTACATTTCCCATAAAACATGGCACCCACATATCTTTTTTCTCTAGAAAATATATTGGAGCAAATTTATCAAAAGAGTTAAACTTGAGTAAAATTTTTCAAATCGGTGCATGTTACATAATACATTTGGCCAATCTAACAACATACTAAACACACTTTAGTAACTTCATGGCTGTCATGTATGTACACCAGTATTTTCTAGGAAAAAATTGGTGCAAAATTCATAATAAATTTGGCACAACCATGTTTTAGCCAAGGCCCCTTTGAGAAATGTTTTGTTTTTTAAAAAAATCTGTCATATCGCAGAACAGGTTTTTAAAATGGTATTCCACAAAAATTGTCTCATTTTTGTATTTTGTTATTGTAAGTAACATACCTGTCCGGGCTCCATCTCCGAATATTTCTTTCTCTTGCTATAGCAGCACTAACAGCTCTCATCAGAGTGGGTAGGGATGGAATGCAGGGATCACTATTTAAAAGGGTCCTTTTTCTGGTGTGTATTCCTTTTTTTAGCCTGTAATTTGAATTAATCTTACCTGTTTAACCCCAGCCTGTCAGACCTGGCTTCTCAATACTTCACATTACCGCACCCCAGATCTGCCTTACCTCTGTTACCTGACACTGGCTCGACTGGCTACGTCTGCTTAACACCTAAGCATAGTCGCACCTGGATCCTGGTACCTGAGTGGGCCCTACGGCTCTTCTACATTATAAGGCATTGTTTACACTGAGGATTTTTTTTCACATGGATTGTGGTGCATTTTCCGCCTCCCAATGTTTTCAACAGGAAATCCATGCTGCCATTCAAATGGAAAAAAAGAAATTGACACTTCACTTCTTGATGCAAGTTTTGCGTGGAAAAGCAGGTGGATTTCCATTTGCCTCTTAGCGACACATAAAACTAGGAAACCACATCAAAAATCTGTGAGTAATGAGCGGATCCCTGATGTAGATTTCATCACATACCAAAAGACTTCAGTAGAATTAAAGGAGCAATGGAGAGGTGTGATGGTGCTCCATGATGATTGTGCAGCAGGACCTATAAACATAGCTCTATTACTATTTTTTCCCCACTACTTTTATAGAGCCAACATATACGTCACTTTTATAAAATATGTATGGCTCCTGCACAGTGTAATTACATACATGTGACGGTTAGCGGATGAGCCTTAGTGCATGACCTTATCCGAGGTCCAGAAGCTTTAAGTTACATAGTTACATAATAAGGTTGAAAAAAGACACAGGTCCATCATGTCCAACCTATAAGGGCACGTTCAGACGTGGCAGAATTTTTCCGCTGCAAATGTTGGACATTTGCATATTTGACAGGTAATTCAGACGTTGCAGAAAACACAGCGGACTTGCCACAGATTTTAGTTTTTGCATTGCAAAGGCTGAAATCTGCAGTGAAATTCCGCTTCTTCTCTGCAATGGAAATAGCATGCTGCGGAGGGAAAATTCTACACCGCAGCCTAATTTCCACACAGTTAGTTTCTGCAACGTCTGAACTAACTTTCCTAAAAATGTATAGAAAGAAATGAAAAAAACGGACTGTCCGCAGTGGAATTCAACAGCAATTCCGCCACGTCTAAATGTTCCCTAATCCTACCTTGTTAATCCGGAGAAAGGCAAAACCCCCATGAAGTTGAAACCAATTGCCTCATTAGTGGAAAAATTCCACCCCGACTTAAAATCTGGCAATCAGCATAAATCCCTGGATCAACATCCCATCTTTGGATTCTAGTACTCATAACTTGTAATAGTATATTTTACAAGAAAGGCATCAGGGCCCCTCTTGAACTTGTTCAAAGAATCAACCATCACAACATCCTGTAACAGAGAGTTCTCAACACTCTCACAGTAAAGAATCCGTCTGTGATGGTGAAACCTTTTCTCCTCTAGACGCAGAGGATGCCCCCTTGTCCTTGTTACAGGCCTAAAGGGTGTTTTACACCGGATGATTATCGGGCAGACGAGCGTTCACAGAATGTTCGTTGACGATAATTGCCCAGTGTAAAGAGGGGAACGATCAGCAGATGAACGAGCAAACGTTTGATCATCTTCTGATCGTGTAGTTTTAAAAAAGTTAAATATTATCAATGTCAGTAGCTCATCTCCCTGTAAACAGGGAGACGCGCTGCCGACATTATAATAATGTATGGGGACGAGCGATCGGAGTAACAACCGCTCGTCCCCATCCATAGCTCCGTGACAGGAGCAAACGAGCGCCGATCAACGATGTCTCCTTGATCGGCTCTCGCTGCACCGGCCGCTTATCGGCCGGTATATAACCTAAAGAAAAAGATGCCAATGAACTAGAAATGTAAGAAAAATAGAAAAATACTTTATTGAAAATGACAAATAGATGTACAATAATTAAAAAGAATCCACAACCAACAGGTTAAAAAAGACATGCAAGCCATGCAACTCACAGCAATGAACAAGCCATATAGGCAAAAAATAGTAATAAATGCCTAGTGGCAAAACCTATTACTGTATGCATCTATAAGCTATATCCTGTCCACAATAATTAGACAAAATTGAATGAGCATGTGCCATGTGGAATGGTATAAGGATAAATAGAAAAATGCATGTGAAAATAACAACAGAGAATAGATAATATTGACAAATGAAGCAATATCAACACAAATTGCAGCAATGAAACATACCCATGATAGGTCCAGGACTGAGTGCACAGCAAGATGTCTGCCCCAACGCGCGTTTCGGTGCAAATGCCTTCGTCTGGGGGTAGCGTTGGACAATGCAAATGCCACTTTTAAGGGGGAGCCAGCCAATTGTTATGAGGTATCCAAAAGGAGGGGAGGGATCCCATATGTAAAAAATATATATACCTCGCTGCATAGTTACAGGTAGCTGCCTCGAGGTGAAACAAGATGGCCGCGCCGCCGGAAACGCCGGTCATGAGGGGCCGGAGCCGGATACACGTCACCGCGTCAGCTGACACGGTCACGTGAGTCCGAAGTCCGGTACGTCACAAGCGGCGGAACGGAGGCCGGTCACTCGTCCACCAATCAGGGGAGCGACACAGCAAGAAACAGGTAACCCTGGATACAACAGAAATATGAATGGGCTGGCTCATGCGACAATAAAATAGTATTTAATAGCTTGGCCATAGTAGTTAATGAGACTGGGAAAAACAATAATAGACGTAATAATGTACATGAGGAAACATGAGGAAAAATGAATGGATGTTGCACAACATATTAGAATATCAGAAAAAAGAGAATCGTGAACACAATGGTTATAAATTGCTAGGCTTACTGTAGAAAATAAAATACATACGTGAGTGGCAAAATGTATATGTGAAAAAAGTAAAAAAGATGATGCATGAAGCAAAGTAAGTAGTGATGTGATAATAATGAAATAAAGAGTTGCAAATAAAAAGAGTGAAAAATGAGGGAATAAACAAATGATGATGTGATAAAAGGAAAAGTGAAAAAATTTGAAAAATGAAAACGGGTCCTCCATACAGTGAAATACAATATGAGGACATATGAGTGAATATAATGTGGTACAGAGCAAAATATGATATTAATATGTAAAGGACAAGTAAAATAAGATAAAATATTTATTCAAACATACATATACCCATAAAAGAATATAGTGAAGAATAACAAATCACTAATAAGTATGTTGAAGAGAAGAGACCATAATATCCAACATGTAGACAATCTCAATGGTAGTTGATGAATAAACGCGACGAAAGGCCAAGACGAATAGTAATTCACGGAGACACCCCGAGAAAAGTGGAAAAGCAAAAATTCCAGATGTAATGAAAGAACTCATATTAGAAGTCTAATCTGTAGAAAACAAATATGAAAATATTAAAATCACTAAAACATATGATACTACAATAATAAAAGAATCCAACACCACTAAAAACTGCTGGCAGTCAGAGAAATGATGAAAACCCCGCGGTCTCATTGAGACCCTTGGGGTGTAAAGTTTGGAGCCTCCAAATCCATTTGCACTCTCTTTGTAATAAAAGTTTTTTGAGGTCACCTCCTCGCATATCAAGGTTGATATGGTCAATGCCCCTTACCTTCAACATTTTGGAGTTGCAAGCATGGTAAGGTCGGAAATGTCTAGGGATTGTCTTGAGCTGTTCAACATCATCTGCGATTTTCGCATTTTAAATATCCCTGACATGCTCCCTTACTCTCAAACGCAACTCACGGGTAGTCATGCCTATGTATATCTTTGGACATGGGCAGGTGGCATGGTAAATAACCCCTTTAGTGTTGCAAGATATGGGCCAACAAATCTTGAAGCTACCGTTACCACTGGAGTCCACAAAATTGAGCGATCAATGTTGGGACAGCTTATACAATCACCACATGGTTTGCAGCCCCATTTAGGCCCCTTTGTGCCAAAAACCATGCCAGGTTTGATTGGCAAGAGATAACTATGTACCATGGCATCGCGCAGATTGCGAGCTCTGCGCGGTGCCATGGCAGGGTAATGTGGAAGCACCTTCTGCAAAATGGGGTCAGTCAACAGGATAGGCCAAAATTTATTCAGGACATCACGCATATCTGCCCAACGTGAGTTAAAAGTGGTAACAAATCTCACCTTTGGTTGTTTACGATATTTTGGAGTGACCTGAAGTAACTGTTGTCGATTCACCTCTGATGCTCGATGACGAGCTTTACGTATGCTACGTTGGCTGTAACCCCTCTGAGTGAACCTATCTCCCAATTCGTCAGAACAAAGTTTGAGATCTTCTTCAGTAGAACAAATCTTTTTGACGCGTAAAAATTGGCCTACTGGAATCGCTTATCGGCCGGTGTAAAAGGGCCTTTAGTGTAAAAATATTATTAGAAAGATCTCTGTAAAGTTCAATTATATATTTGTACATTGTAATTAGATCTCCCTATGCTGTCTTTTTTCTAATCTGAATAGCCCCAGGTTTGATAACCTTTCTTGGTACTGCAATCCATCCGTTCCCTTAATTACCTGGGTGTTATACACTGTGTTATTATTAACTTCAGAATTATGACACCCACCAAGGCAAAAATATTATACTTGTGAACAATGTTCCCTCTAAGTCTTGGCAGTTCCTGAGTGGGGCAGTTAGGGAGTAGAGCAAGTCTCCATCAATGGTGGGCAATCTGATGAGCAAAAGTAATACTCCCAGTAAACGCTAATAAAGCAACTAAATAAGAGAATAAGAAAACTTATTTTAAATTAGTTTTAAATTACTTTTTTAAATACTATAATATTACAAGTACAGCAGTAAAATAGACTGTTATAAACACCAATTATAGTCATCAACGAAAGAATCCCTTATTACACCATTGCCCCTATAGATAGCGCCACACAGACCGCCTGTAGATAGCGAAGCACACACACACACACACCCTGTAGATAGTGCCACAGACCCTCTGTAGAGAGCGCCACACAGCCCCTGTAGATAGTGCCACACAGCCCTTGTGGATAGCGCAACACACATCCCCCTGTTGACAGCTTCACCCCCCTGTAGATAGCGACACACGTAGCCCCATTGTAGATAGTGTCACACACATCCCCCAGTAGATAGCGTCACCCCCTGCAGATAGCGCCACACGCAGCCCCCTGCAGATAGCTCCCCACTCAGACCCCTCCTGTAGATACTGCCACACAGACCCCTGTAGATAGTGCCACACAGACACCCCTGTAGATAGTGCCACACAGACACCCCTGCAGATAGTGCCACACAGACTCTCCTGTAGATAGTGCCACAAAGACCCCTCTGTAGATAGTGCCACACAGACTCCCCTGTAGATACTGCCACACAGACCCATCTGTAGATACTGCCACACAGACCCCCCTGTAGATAGTGCCACACAGTCCCCTGTAGATAGTGCCACACAGACCCCTGTAGATAGTGCCACACAGATCCCTGTAGATAGTGCCACACAGCCCCCTGTAGATACTGCCACACAGCCCCACTGTATATAGTGCTACACAGCCCCCCTTCTCCCCTTGTATATAGCGCTGCACAGCAATTCCCCCCTGTATATAGCGCTACACAGCCCCCTCTCCCCTTGTATATAGCGCTACACAGCCCCATCCTCCCCTTATATATAACGCTACACAGGCCCCCTCCACTGTATAAAGCACTACACAGCCCCCTCCTCCCCTTGTATATAGCGCTACACAGCCCCCCTCCTCCCCTTGTATATAGCGCTACACAGCCACCCTCCTCCCCTTGTATATAGCGCTACACAGCCCCCCTCCTCCCCTTGTATATAGCGCTACACAGCCCCCCTCCTCCCCTTGTATATAGCGCTACACTAGCTCCTCCCCCTGTATATAGCGCTACACAGCCCCCCTCTCCCCTTATATATAGCGCTACACAGCCCCCCTCCTCCCCTTGTATATAGCGCTACACAGCCCCCTCTCCTCTTGTATATAGCGCTACACAGCCCCCTCCTCCCCTTGTATATAGCACTACACAGCCCCCTACTCCTCTTGTATAAAGTGCTACACAGCCCCCCTCCCTTGTATATAGCGATACACAGCCCCCTCCTCCCCTTGTATATAGCGCTACACAGCCCCCCTCCTCCCCTTGTATATAGCGCTACACAGCCCCCCTCCTCCCCTTGTATATAGCGCTACACTAGCTCCTCCCCCTGTATATAGCGCTACACAGCCCCCCTCTCCCCTTATATATAGCGCTACACAGCCCCCCTCCTCCCCTTGTATATAGCGCTACACAGCCCCCTACTCCTCTTGTATAAAGTGCTACACAGCCCCCTCCCTTGTATATAGCGATACACAGCCCCCTCCTCCCCTTGTATATAGCGCTACACAGCCCCCGCTCCCCCTGTATATACTGCCACACAGTTCCTTAAAAAAAATAAGATTGTAGTTACCTTGCCCCGTTCCAGCGACAGACGGAGCGCTACACTGCCTCTCCGGCGGGAAGCATGCGTCATCACTCTGGCCTGCAGCCTATAGTATTCATTTGTATGTGTGTCGTGAGGACGCACATACAAGTGAATGTGACTGTCGCTAGCACCGGAGCGCACTCCGGTGCTAGCAACGTCACTGCATCCGCCCGCCACCCGTGACAGTGCGCGTGCTTTAAAGTTTAGTGAGCAGGCGGATCGTGGAAGGTGCACAGCCGTGCAGCTGCGCACCTTATAGGGAACAGTGCTTGTGCTATGTCCAGAAGATACAGTACTTTTATACTTTTCCCTGCTTTGAATGTTTTTCCAAAGTGACCAATTTCCCACCCTATTTAGTTGTCTAAATATTGCTTATAAATGTTATAAAAATAATGTATGTTCTGTACACATTGTCAGCTTTTGAACTTTGCAGCTTAGAAAATCTATGGAGAAGGAAAGTTTAAAATATTCGTTCATCTCTGTATATGAGCGAGAACCTTTTCTTAAAGTTTGAGAACACCAGCATTTTTTTGCAAATATTCAGTTATCACTAAAGCAATCGTAAATTTCAAATGAATGCATCTCTTTTATATATAAATATATATATATATACATACTAACATATAAAATTATAGATTGATATAGATAGATAACGATATATATATATATATATATATATATATATATATATATATATATATATATATGTATAGAGAGATATATAACAGCAAAAACTCATCTATCCACATATAATTTCAGACAGAGGTACCTTAGTAGACATTTGTTCAGATCTTTTTTTATTAATGATAATAATAATAATAGTAAAAAATATTACAAAATAACAAGATAATATTAAGGATGACGATGCTAAAATAATATAATAAATAACAATATTATCATTATAATATTATTCTTATTTTATGCCTTAACAGACTTTTTGCCGCTTTGTTTGCTCAATGTTTTCTGCAGGACAACAAAGTCCGATACTGGTTTTTCACTCTTTCAAAGTAAAGCGTCTACTTTCCTTTCTTCGTATGATCTATATTTTCTTTCATTTAATTATGAATTCACTATTCAAATTTCAAGGCTTCTTATTGAGGCCACTGAACAAATAAAACATTTAAAGTGACTTCTTTGTCCGTCAGAAGAATGAACATTGGATACAGAAAATGAAATGGATAGGAGGCAGTCAGCCTTTATCCTATTTAATATCACACCACCAAATAATATTTCACAGTGACTGAAAATGACCTGGAACATCTAATTTGTCAAGGTCCATTTATTTCAGCAGTGTCTGTAAGATATAGAATTGCATGACCATTGTGCCAAGAGATGCTTTCTCTCTATTGAGAGTACGGAGCATTTGGATTTTATAAAAAGATTTGTCATTGTAAATCTTGTGTTTCCATGGAGTCTATTAAACATAACTCTTGTTAGAGCTGTCATCCAATTTTTATGTTTACCACTGTTTGGAAATGGCTTATTTACAATGCTTAATGGTACTACTTACTACAACTCAAAGAGCTCCATTCTTTTATTACCACTATCTCAATTTTGTCTCTTAACGTGTTAGATGAAGCGTGAATGCCTCCAGGTAAGTTTGTGTATAGAGAGCAGATATATTTCATTGCTTTGTGTTTTGTATTTTTTGTGTGTGTATTTTAAGTACCTTTGTGATTCAGCGATGTCCATATTAAATGGATTAGTGGACTCAGTATGGCCATTTAGGCTGTTATCCTTATAAATTATAACCTTGTCCAGTAGCAGTTTCTGCCAGGACCATGAAATCTCTCCAAATAAATTAGTGATAGTAATGTCTGCAAAATTAGAGCACCCATTCTTTTAATCTTTCTTTTTTGTTTTGTTTGGTATAGAATAATCAGTTATTTTTTGAATATATATCGATTCCGAGTTTAAGTTTAGATTTCTAGAAGTACAAAGAAAACATTTTTACGAAGCCAGTAAACATTCACAGTAGAAAGAGTTGGGGATATGTTATATTTAGTATGTTGTAAATTAAAAAAACAAATTCTTTCTAAACAATTTATATTTTTTGATATTTATTTTCATTCTGTTTTGTTTTTTCAATAATTGAATTGTTTAAATATTTATTTGTAAAATCATGTTGAAAAATGTTACCCATTATTTTTTGCAAATTCTAAAACTTATAATATAAGAAATAATTTTTTTGTAGTCATATTGATGATTGAATTTAATGGTTTTATTTTATTTATCTCTCCTTCTATATGTCCTATAATAAAAATTAGAATACTAAGCACATTTTAGCTGTAATCATGTATAAAACCCTAGGGGTGAAAATATGAAAATTATAGATAAAATTGGAACAAAGAAAAATATTTGGGTCCACACTGAATGTCTTTCACGTTTTTCTTTTTTAAAGTTTTTCAGATATACAGACCCAAAGGATCAACACAATTTCAGAAATCTCTCACAAAGGACCTCCAAGTTTTGGCATTCTGAATATAATTTTATAATGTTTGCATATAATTTGGAAACACTTTTTCTGAATAGCAGCACAAGTTGTAATAAATAAACATTCTGAATGTATAAATATGAAATATTTTATTTTGTAATTAGAGATGAAAAAAAAACTAATTGCCAAATTCTAAATGTAAAAGTTTCAACATTGATTTACCAGTCTTCAGCCATTGCTAATGCACAATAAACCAACATCTACTTTGTTTTAACTTTGAACTAAGTCTGTCTTCAATTCTCTACTGCCCCTAATAAAAAAAAGAAAATAAAAAATTTTCATGACTTTCTTGGAATATTTTATGTAGTTCTTGCTTGGCCAATCACAGATTTAGGTATGCCTACAGTAAATGTAATTATTTTGATATATCTTCATTACAGTATCGTTTCATAAACATATAAGAGCAGGTAGGGCAAAGCTTTTTATAAACTAGGGGGGGAGTTCTAACAATTTAAAACTATAAACATACATAGGATGAACATGAGTATTTTAAAAAGAACTGCGAAGAAAATAAGAACATTTTAAACCCCCTTTCAAGCCCTCAACATATAAACATAATATTGGATAGATTACATGGACATAGCTGATCTTGTGTGGGTGAATTTTATGTTCTCACAGCATTTCCAGTTATGAATACTTTTATGGATACAGTATATTTTTTATAGTAAAATACTATAGTAAGCTACTCTTGAATATAAGACAATTTCTGTTTTAGTTCAGTTGTCATAAAAGGGAGTTGAGAAATGGTAATTTAAAATATTAGGTTTTTTATAAAAAAATTATGGGGAAAATATTGACCTGTTAGTCCCGGTAATGCATCTAAACATGTTTATGGTATCACTGATCCCAGCAAATCTCTAAACTAAATTTGCTCTACTTAGACATTGCTTATTTGTTTATTTATTTCCTCAAGCAATATCTGAAAGTACTGGTTTACTATTAACAAGTTATATTTCTATTTTGTCATGAGGCATTAGACTTCAGTCCTGTGCACCCACAAACTGCAGTATGTGCAGTGCTTAAAACATGACTTTTATTAAAGTAAAGAATAAAAGAAAAATACTGACTAAGTAAATAAAGATTCAAATAGTACAAAAGATACTCTTGGTGAATCACAAGATGTGATCCATAATTTATATCATTAATGGCTAAATTATTTTTAACCATCAACGCAATTTGTCACTAGAAAAAATGTACATTTTACTTTCTGTGCCATCCACAAGGTCATTAACCCCTTAAAGACGCAGCCTAGTTTGGGCCTCAGAGCCCATTTTCCAAATCTGAAATATTTCACTTTATGTGGTAATAACTGTGGAATGCTTAAACCTTTCCAAGTGATTCTGAGATTGTTTTCTCATGAGACATTGAGCTTTATGTTAGTTGTAAAATTTGGTCGATATATTCAGTGTTTATTCGTGAAAAATAGGAAAATTTTGAGAAAATGTGAAAAAAATTGCATTTTCTTAATTTCAATGCATCTGCTTGTAAAACAGAGGGTTATACCATCCAAATTAGTTACTAGTTCCCAGTTCCCATATGTCTACTATGTGTTGGCATAATTTTATGAACATTATTTTTTTTTCTAGGACGTTACAAGGCTTAGAACATAAGCAGCAATTTCTCATATTTTGAATACAATTTCAAAAGACTCTTTTTTTTAGGTACTAGTTCAGTTATGAAGTGGCTTTGATGGACCTATATATTAGAAACCCCAATAAAATACCCCATTTTAGAAACTAGACCCCTCAAAGTATTCAAAATAGCATTTAGAAAGTTTATTAATCCTTTAGGTGTTTCACAGGAATTTAAAGCAAAGTAGAGGTGAAATGTACACATTTCATTTTTTTGGTAATAAAATCCTTTTTATTCCATTTTTTTCTGTAACACAGAAGGTTTTACCAGAGAAACGCAATACTTATTGCCCAGATTCTTCAGTTTTGAGAAATATCCCACATGTGGCCCTAGTGTGCCAATGGACTGAAGCACCGGCCTCCGAAGCAAAGGAGCACCTAGTGGATTTTGAGGCCTCCTTTTTATTAGACACCATGTCCGGTTTGAAGAGGTCTTGTGGTGCCAAAACAGTGGAAACCCCCCAAAAGTGACCCTATTATTAAGGAACTTATCGAGGGGTATGGTGGGCATTTAGATCCACAGGTTTTTTTGCTGCATTTTGTGGAATAAGGCTGTGCAATTGAAAATCACATTTTTCCAATAAAAGGTACGAATTTTTAATTTGACAAGCAATAAAGGAGAAAAAGCACCCAAACATTTGTAAAGCAATTTCTCCCGATTACGGCAATGCCCCATATGTGATCATAAACTGCTGGGTGGACAAACGTCATGTCTCAGAAAGGCAGGAGTGCTACTTGGCATGTAGATTTTGAGGGATTGGTTTCTGAGCGCCATGTCGCATTTGCAGAGCTTCTGAGGTACCAGTACAGGGGAAACCCCTTAAAAGTGACCCTATTTTGGAAACTAGACCCCTTGAGGAATTCATTGCAGTTTTCATGGGGTGCATGCGACTTTTTGATCAGTTTTTACTACTATTGTTTTTTATTCTATTTTTTTACAGCGTTCACCGTGCGCTATAAATGACATATTCACTTTATTCTGCGGGGCGATACGATTACGGCGATACCATATGTTTAGAGTTTTTTTTATGTCTTATGGCGTTTGCACAATAAAATACTTATTATAAAAAATCATTTACTTTTTGTGTTGCCTTATTCTAAGAGCCAGAACTTTTTTATTTTTCCATCAAGAAAGCCGTGCGAGGACATATTTTTTGCGTAACAAACTGAAGTTTCAATCAGTACCATTTTTAGGTTCATGCAACTTTTTGATCACTTTTTATTCCATTTTTTGGGAGGTGAAGTGACCAAAAAATTGTGATTCTGGTATGGTTTATTATTATTTTATTTTATGGCGTTCACCGTGCGGATAGATAACTAAATACTTTTGTAGTTCAGGCCGTTACGGGCGTGGCAAAACCAAATATGTATAGTTTATTTATTTATTTTTATTAATAATAAAATAGTGATCAGGGAAAAAGGGGGATTTTTACTTTTATTACTTTTAAAACTTATTTTTTTATTTTTACACAACTTTTTTAAACTTTTTTTTACTTTATTGCTTTGTCCCACTAGTGTACTTGAGGGCAGGAGGCCCTGATCGCTATTCTAATACACTGCACTACATGCGTAGTGCAGTGTATTAGAGCTGTCAGCTACTCGCTGACAGCAAGCATAGTGGGTCCTGACTTTGTCAGCACCCACTAGGCTGCCGTAGATGGCATAGCCAGACGCCATTATTAGGCATCCGGTTGCCATAGCATATATCATATCATATCATGTAGCGGGCCGTCAATGGTGGTTTAACCCCTTTGAAGCCACGATCGCTATTGAACACGGCTTCTAAGGGGTTAATCCGCGAGGACACCGTGATCGGTCCCCGCTGAAGGAGCTGCGGCAACTGACAGTACGAGACAGCAGCTGTCACAGCTCCTGTATGTGTGGGGAGGATGGCCAAAATGGCCGTTCCGCCCGCGACGTACTATTCCGTCACTGAGCGCGAACGATGCACTCAGCAAGACGGAATAGTACATTGTGGAGTGCGAAGGGGTTAATAAAAAGATGAAAAAGAACTAGACCTATAACAAATCCTTGTGGTACCTCACTGCTGACTTTTGGCTATTTTCACTATGTGCCATTTATAACAATTCTTGGTTTTCTGTTTATTAACCAATTCTGCACCCATCTACATACATGTTCTCCCAGTACTTGCCTTTGTTACTGTAAAACACGTCTGTTGTCAGGTACAGTATCAAATGCTTTTGCAACAAAATTATAAATCACATCAGCCGCATGACCAACATCCAGATTTGCTGTTACATCCTCAGAAATCGATCATCATCATTTGCAGTTCATACCTTAGAATACCTTCACATATTTTACAAACCACAGATGTTAGACTTACTGGATGGTAGTTACCCAGAGCCACCTTTTACCTTTCTTAAATATTGCTACGTCAGCCATCAATCCTGTGGGACTAACCCTGCCTGACTCCTGGGCTGGTGGCTTTTTAATATGTACTTCCTCCTGTATTAACTAGGTAATATTGGGTGGAGAACCTTGATAACTGTCCCCCTGAATTTCTGGCACTGGCCCTAGGATAGATGGTGCCCCGTGCAAAATTATATTTCGGCGCCAAACCCCATCATAAAAAAAATGGCCCATAAAAAAGTACAATGCCCCCCACAGTATAATGCCCCTTTAGTGCCCCCATAAAGTATAATAATAATATTTAATAATATAATATATTATATCCCCTTCAAGGACACAGTATTTTGTACTCTAATTGTGCCCACACAGTATTATGCCCCCTAAGTGCCCGAAAACACAGTATATTGCCCCTTGTAGTACCCCTACAAAGTATAATTTCCGCTTAGTGGCCCCCACACAGTATAATGCCCCCCTCCCCTGGCTGCCACACACAGCCCCTCCCCCTTGTAGATAGTGCCCCCTGTAGATTGTGCCATACAGCCTCCCTGTAGACAGTGCCATAATCCCCCACCTCCTCCTTGATCGTGTCATACAGCCCCCTACCTCCCCCTTGTAGACAGTGCCACAAAAAAAAAAATTGTACTCACATAGGTCCCGTTCCCATGACGAACTGAACTGCTCCACAACGGGATCCTTGCGTAGGCCGGTGTGATCCAGTAGCCTACTACAGAGTTTTCAAACCTTTTTGGACTCGTGGCACCACTGGAAAAATAAAATTTCCTCAGGGGACCCCTACCAAAAATTGTTTTGAGAAAGACAGAAAACGGCTAAAAACAAGCACTATACTCATAGGGTATGTTCACACAGTCTTTTGTAAGGCAAAAAAATCTGCCTCAAATTCCATCAGGAATTTTGAAGCAGATTTTGAATTGACAGCTTTGTTTGACCTTTTTGTTTTGCATTTTTTTTTTTTTTTTTTAAGCCGTTAAAGCTAATGCAAAAGATGCAGGCAAAAAAGCACTCCAAACGAGCACCGCAGGTATTTTCTGCCTCCTATTAATTTAAATTGGAGCTCAGAGGTGGAAATCACTTGAAGACTATCAGTCCCCCACTCACAGTAAAATAACCATCAGCCCACCACTTACAGTAAAATAACCATCAGTCCTCACTCACAGTTAAATGACCATCAACCCCCCACTCACAGTAAAATGACCATCAGTCCCCCACTCACAGTAAAATGGCCATCAGCCTGGCACTCTCACTAAAATGACCATCAGCCTGCCACTCACACATTCCCCCTGTAGGAAGTGCCACACACCCCCCCTGTAGATAGTGCCACACAACCCCTCGTAAGTAGTGCCACACAGCCCCCTGGTAGGTAGTGCTACACAGCCCCCTTGTAGGTAGTGCCACACAGCCTCCTTTTGGGTAGTACCCCACAGCCCCCTTGTAGGTAGTGCCACACAGCCCACAGCCCCCTTGTAGATAGCACCGCCCTTCCTGTAGATAGCGTCACTGTAGTTCCCTCAAGGAGTGGAATCCCCCTGTGGCCGGGGATTCCGCTCCTGGAGTGCTCCGCTTGATATCTTTGTCCATATATGGACAGTGACATCAGGGGCAACTTCTGAAGCGGAATCCCCATCCACAGCGTTGCCGACGCTGTGAAGGGGGTTTACACTCCAGGAGAATCCCCTGTCATCTGTGGCCATTTATGGACAGTGACACCACTGGCTTCTCTTGGAGTGGAATCCCCAGTCACAGCGTCGGGGATTCCACTGCAGGAGAACGTCGCTGTTCATTTATGGACAGTGACGTCAAGGGCTTGTCCTAGAGTGGAATCCCCGGTCACAGCGTCTGGGATTCCACTACAGGAGAAGCCCTGACGTCTCTGTCCATTTATGCACACTGACGTCAAGGGCTTCTCCTAGAGTGGAATCCCCGGTCACAGAGTTGGCCACGCAGCGGATGGGGATTCCGCTTCAGGAGTTGCCTCTGATGTCACTGTCCATATATGGGGGGAGACATCAAGCGCTCCATCCAGGAGAGGAATCCTCGGCCACACGTAGATTCTGCTCCTTCAGGGAGCTACAGTGCTGCTGCTAGATAGCAGAGCCGGAAGATACCTCCCTGCTCTGCTATAGTGGCATCACTACGGCTGTAGCACCCGCAGCGTCTACTAGCGGCGCCGCCGGCGATGGGCGGCATGGGTGCCCTCATGCCCGATGTCGCCGCTAGCAGCCGCTATGTCTGCTACAGCGGTAGCGACGCCACTGGGTAAAGGCAAAAAGGTGGCTGCTGAGTCGCCAGCCCCTGGTGCTTCTGAAATAAGCAGGGGAAGGGAGCCAGCGCAGCACCCACTTCCACCTGCTGGAGTGACGCGCCCTGTGCAATGGCACAAGTCACACACCCCTAAGGCCGGCCCTGCTGGCAGCTAATCAGTGAACACAGATGTAAGTACATGTTTAATATAGATAGATAAGCTCTAAGCATATATTGGTTGTAGGCTAGGTACAGTTTGGAAAACCAACTTCCCCCCATATTATATCAAAATAGACTGCTCCATAGTTATAGAACCATACCGAAGAAAAAAAGAGCTATAGCGTCTAAGTATGCAAGAATATATAAATTTTATTAGTAAAAAATGACATACATTTAAAAACACATCATAAAGAGACTCTAGTACTAATACCGTGGTATACAGTACAGCACAAGACAAAATTAGACAAAAGAGTGGTATATTAGGGCAGACCCGTATTTACTACACCATACAAAATGAGTATATAAAATATTGATTTCTACTGTAATCTAAGACGATTGTATAAAGATATTATTATATCAACGGAATTACTAAAATACAATATACAGTGTACATCTAAGATTCTGGGATCCTAATTTTGTCAAGTGTGCCCTTTGTATCCACTTACCTCCTTGATGACGTGCGCTTGCTCGGTGGGGCGGTCTGCGGCGATGCCTGCCCCCTTCGGCCTCGATACATGCACTGCGCATGTCCGGAACTCCCGTTACGCGTCGGGAATCCGGATATGCGCTCCAGCATGCGGGGCCGGATGTGGGGCATGCCTCTCTTCCGGTCGCGTCATCGGACAAGCGCCGACTCTTGTCTCGGCGCTAATATGGATTTACCTCGTTATGTACACACACTATAAAAGGACTACACACACTATGGGCTTAATGTACCCCCTGAGGAAGCAACCAAAGATAGCGAAACGCGCGTTGGGGTTGTACTGTGGACCTCTCAGCACGGACATTTCGTGAGACTCTCACTTTTTAATGGGTAAGACAGCATCATTATAACTGCTCACCATACAATTACTGACTTTTCCTATATCACTATATTGGGGTCAGGTTTTGATCCACTTACCACATAAACATTAGGACTTTGAGTAATTATCAGTATATGATCCACTTGGATAAGATTTTTTATATACTCATTTTGTATGGTGTAGTAAATACGGGTCTGCCCTAATATACCACTCTTTTGTCTAATTTTGTCTTGTGCTGTACTGTATACCACGGTATTAGTACTAGAGTCTCTTTATGATGTGTTTTTAAATGTATGTCATTTTTTACTAATAAAATTTATATATTCTTGCATACTTAGACGCTATAGCTCTTTTTTTCTTCGGTATGGATGTTTAATATATCAGCCTTTCCTTTGTCCTCTACAATTATATTTGCACAGTCATCTTTTAAAGAGCCAGTATTATAAGATTGTTTTTCTTCTTAGCTTTTATATGATTGTAAAAAAAACCATTGGGATTTATTTTAATTTTGTTAGTTTTTTGTTTTTCTGTGGATAACTTTGCTAGGTTGCTTTCATGTTTACATTTCCTATTTAGATTTTTGTTTAGCCTGAAATGCTTTTTTTGAGCTCTCAGCCTTCAATGTTTTAAATGACCTTTTGTTTTTGTCTTATAATATTAAGTACATCCCTATTCACCCATATTGGTCTATTTTTAGGCATTTTGTAACCAGAGGGTATAAACTTACTACACGATTCATGTAATATATTTTTAAAGATTCCTAATTTCGTTTCCGTATACTTAATTACAAGTACATGATCCAAGTCTACAAGGCTGGGTTCACACGACCATGTTACGTCCGTAATGGACGGAACGTATTTCGGCCGGAAGACCCGGACCGCACACACTGCAGGGGGCCGGGCTCCTAGCATCATAGTTATGTACAACGCTAGGAGTCCCTGCCTCTCCGTGGAACTACTGTCCTGTACTGAAAACATGATTACAGTACGGGACAGTTGTCCTGCAGCGAGGCAGGGACTCCTAGCATCGTACATAACTATGATGCTAGGAGCCCGGCTCCCTGCACTGTGTTCGGTCCGGGTCTTCCGGCCGAAATACGTTCCGTCCATTACGGACGTAACATGGTCGTGTGAACCCAGCCTAAGTGATTCCCTGAGTTCATTAAATTTTGCTTATCTAAAATCCCAGGTGTTTATAGTTCCCCTTTATACTTTTTTATTGAATATTATTTTGAAGCTTACCATATTATGGCCACTATTGCCCAAGTGGTCCCGGATTTCGATTTCTGATAGTATATCTAGTTTATTAGACAACACAAGATCCAATACAACATCTCCTCTGGTTGGTTTATCTATCAACTGTGTGAAATGATTGTCTTGAATTGTGGATAAAAACATACAGTTTTTAGCACAACCAGAGATCTCCATGTCCCAATTAATGTCAGGAGAGGTGAAATAATAAGAACCGTATTAATATTTGCTGCGATTTCTATTTGTTGCAGCATTTCATCCTCAGTCTGTTCTGCAATGTTCGGTGGCTTATAACACACTCCAATAAGTAATTTACTGTTTTTGCTCAATCCATGAATATTTAACCATGAAGGCTCCACACTGTCTTCAATCTTAGGGGGGATTCACACGAGCGTGATTTGGCAGCGTGTAGGGCGCGTGGTTTTCGCGCGGCACGCAATGCCCTATAGAAGTCTATGGGGCAGTACACACAGTCCGTGTATTTTGCGCAGCGTTTGTTCGCTGCGCAAAATACGCGACAGGTTCAATAACTCTGCGTATTTCACGCATCACGCACCCATTGAAGTCAATGGGTGCGTGAAAACCACGCATGTCGCACGGAAGCACTTCCGTGCGAACTGCGTGTTTGCGCAACAGCTGTCAAAAGGATGAATGGAAACAGAAAAGCACCACGTGCTTTTCTGTTTCCAAGCATCCAAACGGAGTGTCTTTGCGAGGAGCGAACCCCGACAACCGAAGCTAACTTCACCGGGTTCGGCCAAACTCGTTTTGGCCGAACCCGGCCAAAAAATTTCCGGTCCGCGACGTCGGGAGACATTCACTGTGCATGGTGCTGAAAGAGTTAAACTGTTTCAGCACCATGGACAGTGACTTGTGATCCCAAAATACATGAACCTGTAAAAAAAAAACGAAGTTCTAACTTACCGATTACTCCTGTCTCCTTCCTGCAGTCCGACCTCCCGGGATGACACTTCAGTTCAAGTGACAGCTCCAGCCAATCACAGGCCAAGCACAGGCTGCAGCCAATCACAGGCTGCAGCGGTCACTTGGACTGCCGCGTCATCCAGGGAGGTGGGGCCCGATGTCAAGAGAGGCGCGTCACCATGGACGCGTCACCAAGGACGCGTCACCAAGGCAACGGCCGGGAAGTTCTCGGTAAGTAGGAACTTTATCTTTTTTTTTACATGTTTTTCGCTTTTGTGTTCGGCATTCACTGTCGAGGGTGCTGAAAGATTTAGCTCTTTCAGCACCTTGGACAGTGACGGGCATCGACAAGCCTCATCTCTATGATGCCGGCTGCGCGAAAATCACGCAGCCGCGCATCAGACACGCATGACACACGCAGCTGTCAAATGGTTTTTGCGCTCGCAAAACGCCGCGTTGTTTGCGTGCGCAAAAACGCAACGTTCGTGTGAATCTGCCCTTAGGCTGGATTTTTTTTAAAAAAAGAGACAAACCCATCCCCCTTTTTAAAAAAAATATTTTTTATTCCTTCCAAATAGTTTGAAGTCCTCCATATTAGTTACCCAGTCATGGTATTCATCCAGCCAGGTTTCTGTTATGTCTACCACATCATTGCCCATGTCTGTCAGAACCTCCAGTTTCTGCATTTTATTTGCAGGACTTCTTGCATTCACATTTTATATTTCCAACATCGTTATTTTTCTTAGGGCCACATTTATTTCTAGTCAATTTTTTACTTGCCTTGCTACCCTAACCCCCCCCCCCCCCCCCACCCCTTTTGCCTTGCTACTAACCCCATTTTGGTAACACCACCCTCCTTCCCTCCCCTTAGATCCTAGTTTAATGGAAGCCATTTTTCTTGCCTCAGCAAAGCTGAATCCTCCCCACTTAGGTGCAGCCTATACCTACCATAGAGCAATAAATAAGAGTAGAAATGTCAGCTCACCCTCCAAGGCGCACGAAGTAAACAGCGATCTCCATGCCACAGAAACAGTATTCAGGAGGAAAGGATCAGCACTCCTTGTGGAATGTAAAAAGAATTATCTTTAATTAGAATAGCCAGCAGATAAAACCATGCAACATGAGGTGGACAGCTAACATAAAGCGTCCATCCCCTCTGACGCGTTTCTAGCGCTCAAAAGCCATTACTCATATTTTATATGTTTTATATTTTATATTTAGGACAGAGAATTGAGATGTAGCAGGGACTCATCTGAGTGCATTCTCAGGACAGGACTGAGGAATATGTTGGAACTGTTAAAAAAAACCATAAAAACAGGTAAGGCCTGCAGCTTTGTCCCTTCCTCCGCCCTTTCTTCTATTAGCTGTTTTACACTAGACAGATTTTTTGAGAACTGAGGAGGTCTTTAAACATTTACAGACTGTCTGCAATCTGACAAAGCCGAACTATGGGCTCCCGGAAGATGAAGATGATGCCACTTTTCCTTGATAGGATATATGACAAGGTTACAAATAATCATATGTTATACTGATTTATGCAAAAAAGTTGTTACAGGTACTGTGTGTACCAAATGTTATATGAAGATGGCCTAACAAAAATTATGATGAAATAATAATTAAACTGAAAATTTAATAAAATGTAAATGTTGGAAAAGGATATCTATACTTATTTACAGTTCATTTTTGTCTCACATTAAGCTAATTTGTAAAGATGGCATGGTCGGATTTCTTACAGTGAAAACAGATTTATATTTATCGCCTCGTTGTCTCAGATATTTCAAAATGAAGGCCTTTTTTCACTAACATTTATGGTAATAGGTTATTTTTCCTATACAAACACAATAAAGCCAAAAATATTATTTTTTTCTGGGAAATACGAGACCATTGTATCCATTGCTCTAGCAGAAATATAATTGAGATCAATGATGAGTAGCTGATTGCGGTAGAGTTTGCAGATAACATTGTTATTGTGGCTTCACATGGAGAGACCCTGAAGACTAATCAGAGTGTGTTAAAGCCATTCAGGTCAAAATCTCAGCAATAACAATGAGAAAAATCAGCAAGTGTCTCATAACTGTCATAGCTATAACAAATGGAACAAAGTCGGATATTGATGATTTCGTTTACTTTCTACCAGTGATTGATCCTTTGAAAAATAATCAGCACAAATCTGAAGCAGAGGCAAAAAAATAATAATTCTGTATCATAATATATTAGATATTTGGGGCCAATATGATGTCTTCTTGGGGCTTCTTGGGAATGAACAGATTGTCGTTTCTACTGACATTTATACATATTAGATTATCAGGTTTGGACAACAAAGATTTTGGTATTGAATAAATCCAGTGGACTCAGAGGGTGTCAAATAATTGTCGTGAGCAGACCTTGGGGTCCAATGTACTATTATTTAAAATCAGATATTGTTGAAAATACATACATAAGTACATGTGTATGTCCCATGTCAGAGTCAACATTACTTATATGGTCCCCCAGACACATCGTGGCCTCTGTGTCAATGACCCTATGGGATAAACTTTGATCTGGCACAGACATAGATGTGCAGAAGCTGAAATTTCCAATGCACTGTCATACATTTTATTTTTGCCTGAAATTATGCTTTAAAATCTTCAACCTATTTTTGATAATGTTCAAACTCTAAGCTTCCCCCCATGAATTTTCAAAATTTAAAGCAAGGGATTAAAAGTCACAAGTCAGTCTCCAGCATCAAAATCACCTATTAACAGCACCTGAGATTAGGGAAAATATAAAAGCTTCACTGAGTTCAAGTAGCAGATTTATGTCAACATCAACTGTTCGGAGGGGAATGCAAGAATTAGGGCCCTTTCACACCGGCCAGTTATCGAGCAAACGTGCGTTCACGATAATTGCCATGTGTAAACAGGTCAACGGTCAAACGCTCATTCATTGGCTGATTGTATCGTTTTAAATGCCAAAAATATTATCGTTATCTGCAAAACATCTGTGTAAGCAGGAAGATGTGCTGCCGACATGATAGAAATGTATGGGGACGAGGGATTGGAGTAACGAGCGCTCATCCCCATACTAGCTCCTGTTGAAAGGAGCAAACGAACGTGATCGACGAGCAGTCTCGCTGATCGGCGCTCGTTGTACCGGCCAAAATAAGTCGGTGTAAAAGGACCTTTAGCCCTTCATGGAACTGCTGCAAAGAAACCACCACTGAAGAAGAGAAATGATTAGAATAGACTTGCTTAGACCAAGGAACACAGTTGAAGTCTGATGAGTCCAATTTTAATTTCAACTTCTGTTTCTTCATGAGGAGAGTGGATAATATCTGTATGTGTGGTTCCAATGAGAAGAAGTGTGATGATGTAGGGTGCTTTACTGATGACACATTGAGGCAACTTTTTTTCTATTTTGTATTTTTTTGTGAATTGTATCAATTTTGGAGGTACATACACTAATTGTTTTGTTTGTCTTTGGATTGGAGGCTATTAGGCTACTGTGATACCTTACTTTCTGTTTATATAATAGTATATCTGTCTTTGCACGTGTCATCTTAAACATATAAGGCTTGACGTACGTCTTGATAGAAGCCCTTATCATGGGGCATGCTCTGTGTTCTAGACATTTTTAAGCGTTTTAAGTTGAATTGTTAATTTAAAAGAATGTGTAACAATAGATTTTCTATATATACTTTTTTAGAACCTTCCTTGGTGTAAAATGAGTATACAATAAAAGATGACACTGCTTTTTTTTAAAATTTCTTTCTTATGAACTCAGATTTTACAATAAGGTCTGCTAGTTCAGTATCAGTACAGAGGATTTTATGTAGATTTTCATCTTTGGAGCTGTTCAGGCACTGTTCAATAGTCTAAGTGGGCGTAGCTAGGGTGAGGGAGAGGGGGGAATTGGCAGGGCATGTGCCTGAAGAGGCGCGAGGGGGAGGGGATTGGAGCCAACAAGCCACTCTGCTTTGGCTAGGTTATTCAAATACGGAGCTGGGACAGCAAACCAAAACTCCCTGGGGCCTTGAAGCTTTATGAGCATTTCATTTTAGAGATATCGCTCTATGGAACTTTTTTCACTGCCTATTTAATTTTCATATTTGTAAGTTTCTACAAGACTATCCTCAGTATTACCTATATACTGTAAGAAAATAAGCACATTGTTAAAGAAGGTTTTTCCCGTGCTGCACCAGTCCTCTGGAATGCACTACTCCAGACAGATTAATCCCCAACATTTATAGTTTTAAAGAGGCTCTGTCACCAGATTTTGCAATCCCTATCTGCTATTGCAGTAGATAGGCGCTGCAATGTAGATTACAGTAACGTTTTTATTTTTAAAAAACGAGCATTTTTGGCCAAGTTATGACCATTTTTGTAGTTATGCAAATGAGGCTTGCAAAAGTCCAAGTGGGTGTGTTTAAAAGTAAAAGTCCAACTGGGCGTGTATTATGTGCGTACATCGGGGCGTTTTTACTACTTTTACTAGCTGGGCGTTCTGAAGAGAAGTATCATCCACTTCTCTTCAGAACGCCCAGCTTCTGCCAGATCACACTGTGACGTCACTCACAGGTCCTGCATCGTGTCAGACGAGCGAGGACACATCGGCACCAGAGGCTACAGTTGATTCTGCAGCAGCATCAGCGTTTGCAGGTAAGTAGCTACATCGACTTACCTGCTAACGCCGATGCGTTATCTATCTATCTATCTATCTATCTATCTCATATCTATCTATCTATCTATCTATCTATCTATCTATCTATCTATCTATCTATCTATCTATCTATCTATCTATCTATCTATCTATCTATCTCATATCTATCTATTTATCTATCTATCTATCTCATATCTATCTATCTATCTATCTATCTATCTATCTATCTATCTATCTATCTATCTATCTATCTATCTATCTATCTATCTATCTATCTATCTATCTATCTATCTATCTATCTATCTATCTATCTATCTATCTATCTTATCTTATCTATCTATCTCATATCTATCTATCTATCTATCTATCTATCTATCTATCTATCTATCTATCTATCTATCTATCTATCTATCTATCTATCTATCTATCTATCTATCTATCTATCTATCTCATATCTATCTATTTATCTATCTATCTATCTCATATCTATCTATCTATCTATCTATCTATCTATCTATCTATCTATCTATCTATCTATCTATCTATCTATCTATCTATCTATCTATCTATCTATCTATCTATCTATCTATCTATCTATCTATCTATCTATCTAGATATCTCTGTCTATCTCATATCTGTCTACCTCCTGTCTCTCTCTCATTCTCTCTCTCTCTCTCTCTATCTATCTGTATTGATATTTAGTAGTTTAGGTTGCATTAGTGTTCGCAGTGTGCTGTCGCCATTTTTTGCCTGCTGTATATTTGCAGTCACAGGTGTTCTTGCAACTGCATACACGTTTTATATCATTTTGTTGGAATGTGCAGTTCAAACTTTTGTGTTGTTTATGTGATCCATATATGTGGGGTTAGTGACTGCCTCCATTTTTGTTCTTGCACTCGTTCCATTCTGCCCTGGGTGATTTTAATTAGTTTAATGCTGGTTCCTACCATCCTTAGATATATATATACAGTGAAGGAAATAAGTATTTGATCCCTTGCTGATTTTGTAAGTTTGCCCACTGTCAAAGACATGAACAGTCTAGAATTTTTAGGCTAGGTTAATTTTACCAGTGAGAGATAGATTATATTAAAAAAAAACAGAAAATCACATAGTCAAAATTATATATATTTATTTGCATTGTGCACAGAGAAATAAGTATTTGATCCCCTACCAACCATTAAGAGTTCAGCCTCCTCCAGACCAGTTACACGCTCCAAATCAACTTGGTGCCTGCATTAAAGACAGCTGTCTTACATGGTCACCTGTATAAAAGACTCCTGTCCACAGACTCAATTAATCAGTCTGACTCTAACCTCTACAACATTGGCAAGACCAAAGAGCTTTCTAAGGATGTCAGGGACAAGATCATAGACCTGCACAAGGCTGGAATGGGCTACAAAACCATAAGTAAGACGCTGGGTGAGAAGGAGACAACTGTTGGTCCAATTGTAAGAAAATAGAAGACATACTAAATGACTGTCAATCGACATCGATCTGGGGCTCCATGCAAAATCTCACCTCGTGGGGTATCCTTGATCCTGAGGAAGGTGAGAGCTCAGCCGAAAACTACACGGGGGGAAATTGTTAATGATCTCAAGGCAGCTGGGACCACAGTCACCAAGAAAACCATTGGTAACACATTACGTCGTAATGGATTAAAATCCTGCAGTGCCCGCAAGGTCCCCCTGCTCAAGAAGGCACATGTACAGGCCCGTCTGAAGTTTGCAAATGAACATCTGGATGATTCTGAGAGTGATTGGGAGAAGGTGCTGTGGTCAGATGAGACTAAAATTGAGCTCTTTGGCATTAACTCAACTCGCCGTGTTTGGAGGAAGAGAAATGCTGCCTATGACCCAAAGAACACCATCCCCACTGTCAAGCATGGAGGTGGAAACATTATGTTTTGGGGGTGTTTCTCTGCTAAGGGCACAGGACTACTTCACCGCATCAATGGGAGAATGGATGGAGCCATGTACCGTCAAATCCTGAGTGACAACCTCCTTCCCTCTACCAGGACATTAAAAATGGCTCGTGGCTGGGTCTTCCAGCACGACAATGACCCGAAACATACAGCCAAGGCAACAAAGGAGTAGCTCAAAAAGAAGCACATTAAGGTCATGGAGTGGCCTAGCCAGTCTCCAGACCTTAATCCCATTGAAAACTTATGGAGGGAGCTGAAGATCCGAGTTGCCAAGCGACAGCTTCGAAATCTTAATGATTTACAGATGAGTGGGCCAAAATTCCATCTAACATGTGTGCAAACCTCATCATCACCTACAAACAAACGTCTGACTGCTGTGCTTGCCAACAAGGTTTTTGCCACCAAGTATTAAGTCTTGTTTGCCAAAGGGATCAAATACTTATTTCTCTGTGCACAATGCAAATAAATATATATAATTTTGACAATGTGATTTTCTTTTGTTTTTTTTTATATAATCTATCTCTCACTGGTAAAATGAACCTAGCCTAAAAATTCTAGACTGTTCATGTCTTTGACAGTGGGCAAACGTACAAAATCAGCAAGGGATCAAATACTTATTTCCTTCACTGTATGTAGGCTTAGTCCCAGTTCTGGGTGTATGTGCAGAGTAGGTCCCCACCTTATAGAGGTCGCCTTGTTGTGGCAGGTGGGCAAACACTTTTTGATCAAAATGTGCACTAAGAACCTCCCTATTGTAAGTAGATTTAGCAGTAATGCATATTTATTTATATTTAGTAGTTTAGGTTGTATTGGTGTTCGCAGTGTGCTGTCGCCATTTTTTGTCTATCTATCTATCTATCTATCTATCTATCTATCTATCTATCTATCTATCTATCTATCTATCTATCTATCTATCTATCTATCTATTATCTATCTATCTATCTATCTATCTATCTATCTATCTATCTATCTATCTATCTATCTATCTATCTATTATCTATCTATCTATCTATCTATCTATCTATCTATCTATCTATCTATCTATCTATCTATCTATCTATCTATCTATCTATCTATCTGTCTGTCTGTCTGTCTGTCTGTCTGTCTATCTATCTATCTATCTATCTATCTATCTATCTATCTATCTATCTATCTATCTATCTATCTATCTATCTATCTATCTATCTATCTATCTAGTGTGAAAGAGACAATAGTGGGTGAATACTGTGAGGAGGTTGAAACCTTGTGGGTGGAACTAGAAAGGGAGGTAAACACTGAAAAAATTACTTTTGGTGTAATCTATAGACCCCCCAATATAACTGAGGAGATGGAAGGTCAGATATATAAACAGATGGAGCGGGCTGCACAGGTGGGTACAGTAGTGATAATGGGAGATTTTAATTTTCGGGATATTAATTGGTGTCATGGTTCAGCTTCAACTGCAAAGGGGAGACATTTCCTCAACCTGTTGCAGGAAAATTTTATGTGCCAGTTTGTGGAAGACCCGACTAGAGGTGAAGCTCTGTTGGATCTGGTCATTTCTAATAATGCAGATCTTGTTGGGAATGTCAATGTTCGTGAAAACCTCGGTAACAGTGATCACAATATAGTTACATTTTACCTATACTGTAAAAAACAAACACAGGCTGGGAGTGCAAAAACACTTAATTTTAAGAAAGCCAAATTCCCCAGGATGAGGGCTGCAATTCAGGATATGGACTGGGAAGAACTAATGTCATATAATGGGACAAATAATAAATGGGAGATTTTCAAATCTACTTTGAGTTATTATAGTGCAAAATTTATTCCTATAGGTAACAAGTATAAACGACTCAAATTAAACCCCACATGGCTTACACCTTCTGTGAAAGGGGCAATACATGACAAAAAAAGGGCATTTAAAAAATACAAATCTGAGGGTACATCTGCAGCCTTTGTAAAATACAAAGAGCATAAGAAAATCTGTAAAAAGGTAATAAAATTAGCAAAAATACAAAATGAAAGGCAGGTGGCCAAGGATAGTAAAACAAATCCCAAAACATTCTTCAAGTATATAAATGCTAAAAAGCCAAGGTCTAAACATGTAGGACCCCTAGATAGCGGTAATGGGGAGTTGGTCACAGGGGATCAAGAGAAGGCAGAGTTACTAAAGGGTTCTTTAGCTCTGTATATACAACAGAAGAAAGAGCAGCTGATGTAGCCGGTGCCAGTGCTGTTAATATATCAGTTGATCTACTGAATTGGATGAATGTAGAGATGGTCCAAGCTAAATAAAATAAAATAAATGTGCACAAGGCTCCGGGACCAGATGGGTTACAACCTAGAGTTCTTAAAGAGCTTAGTTCAGTTATTTCTGTCCCCCTTTTCATAATATTCAGAGAATCTCTAGTGACTGGTATAGTGCCAAGGGACTGGCGCAGGGCAAATGTGGTGCCTATTTTCAAAAAGGGCTCTAGGTCTTCCCCGGGTAATTATAGACCAGTAAGCTTAAAGAGGCTCTGTCACCAGATTTTGCAACCCCTATCTGCTATTGCAGCAGATAGACGCTGCAATGTAGATTACAGTAACGTTTTTATTTTTAAAAAACGAGCATTTTTGGCCAAGTTATGACCATTTTCGTATTTATGCAAATGAGGATTGCAAAAGTACAACTGGGCGTGTTGAAAAGTAAAAGTACAACTGGGCGTGTATTATGTGCGTACATCAGGGCGTGTTTACTACTTTTAATAGCTGGGCGTTCTGAAGAGAAGTATCATCCACTTCTCTTCACAACGCCCAGCTTCTGGCAGTGCAGATCTGTGACGTCACTCACAGGTCCTGCATCGTGTCGGCACCAGAGGCTACAGTTGATTCTGCAGCAGCATCAGCATTTGCAGGTAAGTAGCTACATCGACTTACCTGCAAACGCCGATGCTGCTGCAGAATCATCTGTAGCCTCTGGTGCCGACACGATGCAGGACCTGTGAGTGACGTCACAGATCTGCACTGCCAGAAGCTGGGCGTTCTGAAGAGAAGTGGATGATACTTCTCTTCAGAACGCCCAGCTATTAAAAGTAGTAAACACGCCCCGATGTACGCACATAATACACGCCCAGTTGTACTTTTACTTTTCAACACGCCCAGTTGTACTTTTGCAAGCCTCATTTGCATAAATACGAAAATGGTCATAACTTGGCCAAAAATGCTCGTTTTTTTTAAATAAAAACGTTACTGTAATCTACATTGCAGCGCCTATCTGCTGCAATAGCAGATAGGGGTTGCAAAATCTGGTGACAGAGCCTCTTTAACATCCATCGTGGGGAAAATGTTTGAGGGGCTATTGAGGGACTATATACAAGATTATGTGACAAAAAATAGTATTATAAGTGACAGCCAGCACGGTTTTACTAAGGATAGAAGTTGTCAAACCAACTTGATCTGTTTTTATGAAGAGGTGAGCAGAAGCCTAGACAGAGGGGCCGCTGTGGATTTAGTGTTTTTGGACTTTGCAAAGGCATTTGACACTGTCCCCCATAGACGCCTAATGGGTAAATTAAGGACTATAGGTTTAGAAAATATCGTTTGTAATTGGATTGAGAATTGGCTCAAGGACCGTATGCAGAGAGTTGTGGTCAATGATTCCTACTCTGAATGATCCCCAGTTATAAGTGGTGTACCCCAGGGTTCAGTGCTGGGACCACTATTATTCAACTTATTTATTAATGATATAGAGGATGGGATTAATAGCACTATTTCTATTTTTGCAGATGACACCAAGTTATGTAATATAGTTCAGTCTATGGAAGATGTTCATAAATTGCAAGCGGATTTAAACAAACTAAGTGTTTGGGCGTCCACTTGGCAGATGAAGTTTAATGTAGATAAATGTAAAGTTATGCATCTGGGTACCAACAACCTGCATGCATCATATGTCCTAGGGGGAGCTACACTGGCGGATTCACTTGTTGAGAAGGATCTGGTGTACTTCTAAATCACAAACTAAATAACAGCATGCAGTGTCAATCAGCTGCTTCAAAGGCCAGCAAGATATTATCATGTATTAAAAGAGGCATGGACTCGCGGGACAGGGATGTAATATTACCACTTTACAAAGCATTAGTGAGGCCTCATCTAGAATATGCAGTTCAGTTCTGGGCTCCAGTTCATAGAAACGATGCCCTGGAGTTGGAAAAAATACAAAGAAGAGCAACGAAGCTAATTAGGGGCATGGAGAATTTAAGTTATGAGGAAAGATTAAAAGAATTAAACCTATTTAGTCTTGAAAAAAGACGACTAAGGGGGGACATGATTAACTTATATAAATATATTAATGGCACATACAAAAAATATGGTGAAATCCTGTTCCATGTAAAGCCCCCTCAAAAAACAAGGGGGCACTCCCTCCGTCTGGAGAAAGAAGGTTCAACCTGCAGAGGCGACAAGCCTTCTTTACTGTGAGAACTGTGAATCTATGGAATAGCCTACCGCAGGAGCTGGTCACAGCAGGGACAGTAGATGGCTTTAAAAAAGGGTTAGATAATTTCCTAGAACAAAAAAGTATTAGCTCCTATGTGTAGAAAGTTTTCCCTTCCCTTTTCCCATCCCTTGGTTGAACTTGATGGACATGTGTCTTTTTTTCAGCCGTACAAACTATGTAACTATCTATCTATCTATCTATCTATCTATCTATCTATCTATCTATCTATCTATCTATCTATCTATCTATCTATCTATCTATCTATCTATCTATCTATCTATCATCTATCTATCTATCTATCTATCTATCTATCTATCTATCTATCTATCTATCTATCTATCTATCTATCTATCTATCTATCTATCTATCTATCTATCTATTTCCAAACAAATAGGCAGCACAACACAGGTTCCAATTTAGTGAAATAAGATTTATTCACCCATACGCCCATACGTCAGTGCTGAATAAACCTTTTTTCACTGAATTGGAACCTGTGTTGTGCTGCCTATTCGTTTGGAAATGCATATGTGGGACTGAAGTCGTAGGTCCTAGGGCTTGTGCACACACAACTACGCATACTTTGCGTTTATATGTGCTGCTCTTCTTTTTTTCTATATCTATCATCTATCTATCTATCTATCTATCTATCTATCTATCTATCTATCTATCTATCTATCTATCTATCTATCTATCTATCTATCTATCTATCTATCTATCTATCTATCTATCTATCTATCTATCTATCTATCTATCTATCTATCATCTGTCATCTATCTATCTATCTATCTATCTATCTATCTATCTATCTATCTATCTATCTATCTATCTATCTATCTATCTATCTATCTATCTATCTATCTATCTATCTATCTATCTATCTATCTATCTATCATCTGTCATCTATCTATCTATCTATCTATCTATCTATCTATCTATCTATCTATCTATCTATCTATCTATCTATCTATCTATCTATCTATCTATCTATCTATCTATCTATCTATCTATCTATCTATCATCTATCATCTGTCATCTATCTACCTATATCTAACTATGCATCTGTCGTACAGAATATCTATTTGTGTTTGTAATTTTTCTATACATATATTATTTTATGTTATTATTTTTTTTATAACTATGCAAGCTGCTCATAAATATATGATACTGTATTTAATAAATAATAAAAAAAAAAAAATAACAGACATGGAAGAGTTAAGGATTAAACACAGAATATTAAAAGTTTATACACTAGATTTTCCTAAAAGTGTTGCTAATAGTTATGTTTGGCACATGGATGCAATATGCTTTTCATTGCCGTCTAATTAAAGATAGACTCCACATTTACTACAGGGATCCTCTGACCCATTCATCACTAGGTGCGCACTTTTGTACTTATGTTACCATTTTGCCGTACGGTAAATCTCCTTTAACATTGTGTCCTAGTTTTGCATGTCTTGCCAAGCGCCACTGCACACCTGCAAAGTCAACTTCAAGCCACCTAACACGGGCAGGTTGTCACTTAGTGTCTCTTCCTGCTCTTCACAGTTCAAACCCTTTACAAGGCCCAAGACAAATGACACAAAAGCAAAAGTGCAGTGATTCATACTGGATAGGCTTACAACATAATTCAATTAAATTCTGTGTGGCGCACACCATGACAAAGCAGGGGGCACGACTTGAGGTCTGTGAATGCAGGGAGGCTGCACGGCAATAAAAAAAAATAGGTCTTTTGACTGGTTAAATGCGACAGAGGAATATTAGGAAACCTCCCATCTAACAGGTGGCGGCACAGCCCTCAGCTGCTGTTGCACATTGACCCTTTTTAGGAAAAAATTTCACATTTAAAAAATAATGTTACTGTATTTGATGTAGTGGAAACACTTTAAGGATGAATAATTCCTTTTAGTCCCTTAAGGGAAGGATGGTTAGTTGTGTCTTGTTGTATCCATCCTACTGCCAGCCCAGCCTATTCTCTGCCTCTCATCTGAATTAACATAAAGAAACAGTGTGAAAAGCGTAGCTGGTGGAAGGATTAAGTATATCATTGAAAGGAATTATGTTGTAAATGACTGGGAGGGGAAGGGGCTTCTGTTCGTAGGTCCCATCTGGTCTATAAAGAATACCTTGTTGTAATTAGCCCCAGATGGCTTTATGTTGCGCTGTGTCTGGGCAGCCAGGTGCCACTGTGTCCTGCTGAGTGTGATATTCATTGCTGGATGTTGCGAGGGCTAAGATGGACTTTATTGCAACCTAATTTCTTCCAGGGCATTACACAAATATGAATTGAAGAATAACTGGGCTTGAAACAATTGCACCTAAGATGTGCCAGCTTTGTCATGTGGCTTGTGCCAGTCGCCAGTCATTGATAAAGCCTCTTTGTTTTACCCTATTGTCTTGTATATTAGAGTCTTCGTTGTCAATGGTCTTGAAGGTGTTTGTTTATGTTATATAGCTAGAGCCAATACAATTGCTAAAGAGGAAATGGGAATATGTGGGCGAATGCTGAAGGCTCTGCTTCAACTTGACATTAGCATTTAAAACATGTTAATGTATTGGAGAGCGGCAGACGTTTTAGTTACGTAGCTCAATATATTATCATTTAAGAAGTAAAAAATTATAATGGCTTTAATGATTAGAACTTTACTTTATGCAAATTTAGACGAAACCAGAATATTGTGATAGTAATTTATATATATATATATATATATATATATATATATATATATATATATATATATATATATATACATACACATATAGTAACACTTCTTAAAAAGACCACCTCTTTTAGAAGACCACCCCTGATCTGGATCTAATTTTTCTGTGACACATTTTTTATTTCCTTACATCCTGTTTGTATTGGCCCTTTTTCCTTAACACAACCACCCTTAAAAGACCATTTTTGACGGAAACTTTAGATGATCATTTAAAGTAGGTCTCGTTGTTTAGCTATATTTATTTATTTATTTATTTTTATTTGTATTTTTCTTTCAAATACAGCGCACAGCAGAAAGTAAAATATAAGGTACCGCAAAAAAAGTAATACAAAATATAAAGCACTGTACTCCCATAGTAACCTCGGGAATAACGTCTCATAATTAAGATGGTGGCTCAGTGGTTATCACTGTTAGGCTGGATTCACACGAGTGTGGCGTTTTTGCGGATGCAAAAACGCGGCGTTTTGTGCGCGCAAAAACCACTAGACAGCTCCGTGTGTCATCAGTGTATGATGCGCGGCCGCCATCATAGAGATGAGGCTAGTCGACGTCAGTAAATAGTCACTGTCCAGGGTGCTGAAAGAGTTAACTGATCGGCAGTAACTGTTTCAGCACCCTCGACAGTGAATTCCGATCACAATATCGAGCAACCTGTTAAAAAAAAAAAAAGACGTTCGTACTTACCGAGAACTTCCCTCCCGGCCGTTGCCTTGGTGACGCGTCCCTCTCTTGACATCCGGCCCCACCTCCCTGGGTGACGCGGCAGTCCATGTGACCGCTGCAGCCTGTGCTTGGCCTGTGATTGGCTGGAGCTGTCACTTGGACTGAATTGTCATCCCGGGAGGTCAGACTGGAGGAAGAAGCAGGGAGTTATCGGTAAGTCAGAACTTTTTTTTTACACGTTCATGTATATTGTGATCGGAAGTCACTGTCCAGGGTGCTGAAACAGTTTAACTCTTTCAGCACCCTGGACAGTGACTATCTCCTGACGTCGCGTACCGTAAAAAAATTTCCGGGTTCGGTCAAAATGAGTTCGGCCGAACCCGATGAAGTTCGGTTTGGTTGTCCCGGTTCGCTCATCTCAAAGACACTCCGTTTGGATGTTTGTAAACAGAAAAGCACGTGGTGCTTTTCTGTTTACATTCAGAGTTTGACAGCTCTTGCGCGAATCACGCAGTTCGCACGGAAGTGCTTCCGTGCGGCATGAGTGGTTTTCACGCACCCATTGACTTCAATGGGTGCGTGATGCGCGAAAAACGCCAAAAGAACGGACATGTCGTGACTTTTTTTCAGCGGACTCACGCTGAGTAAAAATGACGCACATGTCCGCACGACCCCATAGACTAATATAGGTCAGTGCAACGCGCATGCAAATCACGCGCGTTGCACGGACGTGATTCCCGTTCGTCTGAATAAAGCCTTACAGCACTGGGGTGCTGGTTTCAAATCCAACCAAGAACAACATGCATGACGTTTATATGCTCTTTCTGTGTTTGCTTTGATTTCTGCAGGCCACTCTGGTTTCCAAAACATACTGATTGTCCCCAGTGTCTGAGAAAGGGAAATTAGATTGTGAGCTTCAATCAGTACAGTAAGTGAAGACAGTATCTGTACAGAGCTGCAGAATATGCTGGTGGAATCTAAGCAATGGGAACAAGCTAAATACAAAGATCACTAGACGCATAGTGGGTCATCTCTTGTTAATACCTGTTGGTGTGAGCTAAAAGGCTCCAGTGTATATTTTTATGCACAGGCACACATGCAAGCAAGAGTGTGGCTATAGGGGGTGCAGACGTAGCCCAAAAGACCTTCTTTCACATAACAAGATGCTAATATTATAAATGACACATGATAGGCGGGAAGCCCTGGTGCAGATATTGGATTTTGGCCCAAGAGCTTCAAGTTTCCCCTTTGTTTGCCAGTATACTAATAAGTTAGAATAGTGGGTGATGTTAGGGGTGTAAATAGAGGGAACTACGAGTTCACTCCACCCCCCCCCCCCGCACGCAAAATGTGAAAGGGGCTCAGCAAGGAACCTCTACACAGATAAAAATAAATAAAAAAATTAGCCGCTACCTAATAGATTAATTCAAGAGATAACGACCAGTATATTTATCCTTGTTTCCAGCTCCTCTTCAGCTCCGGGCTAATCAGGGGTCTGATTAATATATAGGTCTGGTTTGGGGTATAAACTTATCTAGGGGTCTGGTCTGGGGTCCCATTACTTAGAGGTTTGATCTGGGGGTCTGATTAATTTGGAGTTCTGGTCTGGAGTGTAAATTTATTAAGGGGTCAGGACTGGGATCTGGATTTATTTTGGGGTCTGTTATGGGTCTGAATTAATTTTTGAGTATAATCTCGGGTCTGATTAATTTAGAGATATGGTCTAGGGTCTGAATATATTTAGGGGTCTGATCTAGGGAATGATTAATGTAGGGTTTTGGTATCAGGTCAGAATTAATTTTGGAATCTGGTTTGGGGTCCCTTTTTTTGTGGGATATAGTAGAGAAGATGCTTTACATTCTATGTGTTTGGGGGGATTTAGTTATACTTTAGGTATGCGTGCACTTGGGAGCTGGGGCTGTCGCACTGAAAATTTTTATAGGTACAGGGCTGTATTTTCTACTAGGCGCTGGTCCAGTGCCTAAGGGGGCGCCACCAGAAAACAGAAAATGGTGCTTGCTAGTAAATCCAGCGTCTTTCGGAAAGTGAGTGTGGTATTGGGTGGACTTTCGACAGTCTCTAGGGAGCAGTGAGCAGGCAGTAGCACGGCAGTCTGAGCAGAGCACTGATTGGTGGTGGAACAGCAATAAGAGAACCGGGCCAGCCTTCGCTATGTGTGACTTGTGCAGCCACGCAGGGTGCCACTCTCTATGACCTGCAGGCAGGGCAGACAGACACTGTTCCATTTTAAGTATTTCTGCTACAATTTTCTGAAAATCAGAGCAAATATGGCATGGCTATACCACAGCCAAAGGGTGAGGAGAGAACTCGGTGATCCTTCTTATTGAATAGAAAGACTGATTGAAGGAGGGCCTATTGATACTTTTTCATCACAGGTGCTCTTCCAGTTAAAGCTCCTGCTCATAAGTCAGTAAGGTTGATATAATATGAGCATAATACAGGCACAAATTCGCATGCGACCATGAGTCTAATTACCCTAACTAATAGCAAGTATCTATGATGCTGTAAATTTGAGCTATTAGACCCTTAGGTCGGGCTGGGATTTGCACCTATTATACATGCGTAAAAATGCGCCTGTATTACGCTGGCTTATAGCTGTGTACACACATTCTGGGGAACACAGCTTTAAAGTTAAAAGTGTGAGACCCGGCAGACGGTGGAGATGATACCTTTACTACATACTGAGGATGGGACTGCACAGAACACTCCTGCCAGTTCTGATACAGTATCCATGCACTGGGTTTGAATCTGTTCACATACAGTGGTGTTATTCAGTCATGATATGGTGGTGTTATTTAGTCACAGTGTGGTGTTGTTATTCAGTAATTCTGTAGTATGGTGTTTTTATTACTCACAATAGGGTGGTATTATCAGTCACTGTATTGTGGTATTATCCAGTTATGGTATGGTAGTGTTATTCAGCCACAGTATGGTGGTGTTATTCAGTCACAGTATGGTGGTGTTATTTTGTCACTGTATAATGATATGGTGGTGTTATTTAGTCATGGAATGGAGGTATTATACAGTCACTGTATAGTGATTTTATCCAGTCATGCTATGGTAGTGTCATTCCATCACGGTAGGGGGGTGTTATCCACTGAAGGTATGGCGGTGTTACCCGGTATGGTGGTGTTAATTATTCACAGTATGGTGGTATAACTGTGTTACAGTATGGTGGTGTTATCCAGTCTATGTATGGTGGTATTATCTGTTAAAGCTATGGAGGTTTTATTTAGTCACAGAATGGTTGTATTATTCAGTCACTGTATGGTGGTGCTATACAGTATGGAATGGTGGTGTTAATCATTAATGGTATGGAGGAGTTGTCTGGTCACGGTTTGGTTGTGTTATTTTGTCATGGAATTATGGTATTATTTAGTCACTGTATGGTGGTGCTATACAGTATGGAATGGTGGTGTTATCCAGTAATTGTATGGAGGTGTTGTCTGGTCACGGTATGGTGGTGTTATTTTGTCACGGAATGATGGTGTTATTTTGTCAAGTATGGTGATGTTATGTAGTCACAATATGGTGGTGTTATTCAGTTATGGAATGGTGGTATTATCCAGTCACGGTATGGTGTTGTTATACGGTGATGGTATGGTAGTGTTATTGAGTCGCGGTATGGTGGTATTATCCAGTCACTTATGGATATTATTCAGTCTTGGTATGGTGGTATTATCCAGTCACAGTATGGTGATATTATACAGTTATGGTATGGTGGTATTATTGAGTGATTGTATGGTGGTATTATTAAGTCAAGGTATAATGGTCTTATGTAGTCAATGTATGGTGGTATTATCCAGTCACGGTATGGAGGTATTATGCAGTCACAGTATAGTAGTGTTATCCAGTCATGATATGGTGGTATTATCCAGTCACGGTATAGTGGTGTTGTTTATTCACAGCATGGTGATGTCTTCCAGTTGTGGTATGGTGGTGTTATTCAGTCACGGTTTGGTGGTGCTATGTAGTTGTCATGTCCATGGCCGCGGGTCGTCAGGCTCACTCACCTCCTGATGGCTGCAGCCATGGATCTGCGAGCGCTGGCCCCAGTCTCCACCTCAGGAGACGCCAGCGCTCACTTCCACTTAACTCGACCGAGTCCCGTAGGGTGCGCGCGCACGCTCATGCCCGCTCTTAAAGGGCCAGTGCGCGCGCCTGAGGTTTATGTCAAAATTAGCCCATGAGTACCCTGGACGGGCTCAGCCCCTTCCTCCCATGCCTGAGCATTGTTGTCGTGCCCTAAGTTTGTCTAGCAAATGGTCTCCAAGTGTTTTCCAGTTCCCAGTGTTCCCCGTTCCTGTATCTGTATCCTATACCCCGTGCTACCTCGTCAAGTGCCATGCTGAGCTGTAGTCATACTGTGCTGTATTCCACACCTGTCCTGCTACACCACGCCTGACGTCTGCCTGATGCCTAAGTCCCAGCCGAGCCTGTGACCTGTGTCCTGTTGGCCAGCTGCCATACCGTCAAGATGGTATTGCCCAGTGGGTCCATGCACCCAATGTGACAGTACGCTCAGGCCATGGACCCCGCTGGCCGATCCAAGACCAAGATGACGTCACAAGAGATGCGGACGGATATCCTGGACCTCCAGTCTCGACAGGACCAACTCTTCCAGGCCTTGAACATTCTCACATGTCGGCAGGAGGCACAAGCTGCCATTCCTCCTACTACACCTCCTGGCAGTGTTCATCCTCAGACTACACCTCCTGGCGGTGTGGATCATTGATTTTCTTTGCCACTTCCTGACCGCTATGATGGAGACGCAGGGACCTGTCGTGGATTTTTGAACCAGTGCCAGATCCACTTCAGCCTATATGCAAGGGTATTTTCATCTGATGGCGCAAGGGTCGCTTTCATCAACTCTCTCCTCACTGGAAAGGCCCTTGCATGGGTGAATCCTATCTGGGAGAGATAAGGACCAGAGACTCGTGACTTCCAGGGCTTCCTCCGGACATTGCGCATGGTGTTTGAGGAGCCTGGATGAGTCTCGTCTGCAGTGGCCTCCTTGCTGAACCTACGCCAAGGAGACACAACCGTAGGCGAGTATGCCATCCACTTCCGCACCCTGGCAGGAGAACTGTTGTGGAACAATGAGGCCCTGGTGGCTACATTCTGGCAGGGACTGTCTCCTAAGATTAACAACGAGCTTGCCGCTCAAGATCTACCGTCTACCCTGGATGACTTCATCCTTCTGGCTGCCCAGATTGATATAAGGATCCGAGAACGGCTCCAAGAAGCTCGTCAGGAGGGAGGCCTGCCTAGTTCTGTCCTTACCTTGCAGCAACCCCTGCTGTCCTCAGATGGCGATCCTCCTATGGAGTCTGTGAGGATGGACCAGTTTAAGATATCTACCCAGGAGAGACAACGCGTGACCTGCGTCCTGTTGGCCAGCTGCCATACCGTCAAGGTGGTATGGCCCAGTGGGTCCACGCACCCAACGTGACAGTACGCTCAGGCCATGGACCCCGCTGGCCGATCCAAGACCAAGATGACGTCACAAGAGATGAGGACGGATATCCTGGACCTCCAGTCTCGACAGGACCAGCTCTTCCAGGCCTTGAACATTCTCGCATGTCGGCAGGAGGCACAAGCTGCCGTTCCTCCTACTACACCTCCTGGCAGTGTTCATCCTCAGACTACACCTCCTGGTGGTGTGGATCATCGATTTTCTTTGCCACTTCCTGACCGCTATGATGGAGACACAGGGACCTGTCGTGGATTTTTGAACCAGTGCCAGATCCACTTCAGCCTATATGCGAGGGCATTTTCGTCTGATGGCGCAAGGGTCGCTTTCATCAACTCTCTCCTCACTGGCAAGGCCCTTGCATGGGGGAATCCTATCTGGGAGAGACAAGGACCAGAGACCCGTGACTTCCAGGGCTTCCTCCGGAGATTTCGCATGGGGTTTGAGGAGCCTGGACGAGTCTCGTCTGCAGCAGCCTCCTTGCTGAACCTACGCCAAGGAGCCACCACCGTGGGCGAGTATGCCATCCACTTCCGCACCCTGGCAGGAGAACTGTTGTGGAACAATGAGGCCCTGGTGGCTACATTCTGGCAGGGACTGTCTCCTAAGATTAACGACCAGCTTGCCGCTCGAGATCTACCGTCTACCCTGGATGACTTCATCCTTCTGGCTGCCCAGATTGATATAAGGATCCAAGAACGGCTCCAAGAAGCTCGTCGGGAGGGAGGCCTTCCTATTCCTGTCCTTACCTTGCAGCAAACCCTGCTGTCCTCAGATGGCGATCCTCCTATGGAGTCTGTGAGGATGGACTAGTTTAAGCTATCTACCCAGGAGAGACAACGCAGACGCACTTCGGGACTCTGTCTATATTGCGGCCTCGCAGGCCATATTGTGCGTCTGTGTCCCCAAAACTCCCAAAGCCTAGGGTTGGTAGGAGAGCCAACCTTGGTCAAAGGAGGACTTTCGTCTAAATCGTCCATACCCGTGACCAGAGTGTCTGGCGAGAAAACGCATTGGGTCTCTGCGTATCTGGACTCTGGATCAGCGGCTAATTTTATTTGTAGAGACCTGGTGGATCTTCTCCAATTACCCACCACCCCTCTGGAGAGGCCGTTGATGGTTACATCGGTAAATGGACTACCTCTGCCAGGCCCAGTTATAGCTGTGACCAAGCCGCTGAGGCTCCAAGTAGGAGCTCTCCACTCCGAGCTTCTCTCGTTTTTTGTCTGGTCCAAGGCTGTTAACCCTGTGCTGCTGAGCCTGCCTTGGCTCTGACTACATGTCCCAGTCCTGGACTGTTTCTCTGGAGAGGTTCTCCAGTGGGGCCCCGAGTGTCACAACCGTTGCCTGGTACAGATTAGTTCGGCTCAGCCTCCTCTGCCTCGGTCATTGGCAAGATTGCCTGGTCACTATGCTGCATTTTCGGATGTCTTCCACACCGGGCGTATGACTGTCCTATCGAGCTGATTCCTGCTGCGTCCCTTCCCCGTGGTAGGGTATATCCTCTCTCCTTGCCAGAGACACTGTCCATGTCTGGCTATGTTAAAGTGAACTTGGAGAGGGGCTTCATATGGAATTCTTCCTCCCCGGCATGAGTCGGGTTCTTCTTCATCAAGAAAAAGGATGGTTATCTGCGTCCCTGTATTGACTACCGGGGTCTCAGCAAGATCACGGTGAAAAATAAGTATCCGTTGCCATTGATCTCAGAACTGTTTGATCGTATACGTGGTGCCAAGATTTTTCCAAACTAGACCTGCGTAGAGCTTACAACCAAATCCATATTCGCCGTGGTGATGAATTGAATACTGTATTTAACACCCATGATGGACACTATGAATATCTAGTAATGCCCTTCGGCCTGTGTAATGCTCCCGCAGTCTTCCAGGAGTTTGTTAATGACATCTTCCATGACCTCCTCTATGTTTGTGTTGTGGTCTATCTTGATGACATCTTGATTTTTTTCTCTAGATCCTATGACTCATCAGAGACATGCCCGTCAAGTTTTGCTGCGGTTAAGGGAGAATCGTCTGTACGCCAAGTTGGAGAATGCGTGTTTGAGAAAGATGCTCTGCCCTTCCTGGGCTACATCATCTCGAATAGAGGTCTCAAGATGGATCCTGAAAAGCAGAGGCGTAGCTAGGTTCTCCAGCACCCGGGGCAAAGATTCAGATTGGTGCGCCCCCGACATCTCCTTCCCACTCGCCGTGTTTGTTTTCTCTACCAATCAATGACATATCATTTATTTTCCACATTTCTTTTTATATAACTCAAGCATAAAAACATTTGTACATTTTACAAGCAATATAGTTCTCTACACAACACCAGAAGAGTGCTCAGTACATATATACAGCTACCAGCACAAATACAGCTCAATTTAGTGCAACCCCTGACATATAGGTTCACACTAAATGGTTTCCAGCTCCCAGCATGGCCCGAACAATGATAAGGATAAAAAAAAATCATTTTATAATCATACCACCCAGCATCTCGCTGCAGATAATACAGTGACTACAGTACTGATTAGAGGCAGAATGAACATTTACATTAAGTGACTCACCGGTGACGTCTTAGATTCTAGTTCTTTTACTCCATCCGGTCCAGACCTCTATGATGACTTCTCCCGGTCACAGCCCATTTCTGCAGTTTTCCGCTCAGATGTCTTCAGCTTCTTACTTATCCAACATTTCTACACCTATAAATAAAGATAAAGTTATCATTATACCACATACTACGCCCCTAAATATAATAGTGCCATGCACTGCACCTCTAATTATAATAGCACCATACACCGTGTCCCACACACACACTGTGCCCCCTGTAGATAGTGTCTGCCATAGAGCCCCCTGTAGATAGTGCCCCCATATAGCCCCCTGTAGATAGTGTCTGCCATAGAGCCCCCTGTAGATAGTGCTCCCATATAGCCCCCTGTAGATAGTGTCTGCCATAGAGCCCCCTGTAGATAGTGCCCCCATATAGCCCACCCCTGTATAAAGTGTCCCACAAATAGCTCCCCCTATAGTGCTCCACAGAAAGCCCACCCCTGTATATAGCCCCCCTGTAGATATAGACCACCCCTGTATATAGTATCCCACAAATAGCTCCCCCTATAGTGCTCCACAGAAAGCCCACCCCTGTATATAGCCCCCCTGTAGATATAGCCCACCCATGTATATAGTGCTCCATAGATCGCCCACCCCTGTATATAGCCCCCCTGTAGATATAGCCCACCTCTGTATATTGTGCTCCACAGATAGCCCACCCCTGTATATAGCCCCCCTGTAGATATAGCCCACCCCTGTACATGGAGACCTGCTCTCTTCTGCGCAAGTCTCCTGGGGGTTGAACGAAGCGTCTATGAAAGGCGCTGATTGGCTGGGCAGGATGACTTTGCCTGTCACTCAGCGCCTTTCAGCGACGGAAGTGCGATAGCGCTTCTCTGGTACAAAAGAGCTGAATAGCCGGGAACAGAACGTACCCGGCTATTCATTGCTTATAATTGTACCTGTGTCCTATAGACACAGGTACAATTATAGTGCAGGAGGAGGTGGCGCTGGTGCCCCCTCTAAGTTGCGCCTGGGGCACATGCCCCACCTGCCCCCCTAGCTACGCCCCTGCTGAAAAGGTAAAGTCCGTCCTGGAATGGCCACGCCCTCAAGGCTTGAGGGCCATACAGCGATATCTGGGATTCGCCAATTTTTACAGACAGTTCATTCCAAACTTCTCCTCACTGACATCTCCTATCTCTAACCACACCAAGAAGGGCATGAACGCCAAGGTGTGGACTCCTGAGGCAGAGTCTGCATTCAATAGCCTGGAGAGTGCCTTCACGTCAGCCTCTATCCTCAATCATCCAGATGTTTCTCGACAGTTCTCGTTGGAGGTGGACGCCTCATCTGTCGGTGCTGGTGCACTCCTGTTCCAGAGAGGTTCCAAGTGCAAGTCAATAGTATGTGGATATTTCTCTAAGCTCTTCTCTTCCGCAGAACGCAACTACTCGATTGTGGATAGGGAGTTACTGGCCATCAAATTGGCTCTGGAGGAGTGGAGACATCTACTAGAGGGCACAGCTCATCCCATCCTGATTTTTACGGACTACAAGAATCTCACCTATCTCCAGATGGCCCAATGGCTGAACCCTCATCCAGGCCAGGTGGTCGCTGTTGTTTACCAGGTTCCAGTTTGAGCTCCATTATCACCCGGCCGACAAGAATGTGAGGGCCGATGCCTTGTCCAGGTCATTTCAGACAGAGGAGATTCCACAGAATATTATTGATCCGTCTTGCATTGTCTCTGTCAACCTCTTGCAAGTTAAAGACATCCCTCCGGGGAGGACCTTTGTGCGCCTGGCTGACAGAGGGAGAATCCTCTGCTGTGGACACTGCTCTAGACTGGCAGGTCACGCGGGTACCCGTAAGACCCGAGACCTGATTGCCCATCATTTCTGGTGGTCCACGCTACCCAAAGACATTATGGAATTTGTTTCTTCCTGCTCAGTGTGTGCAGCTAACAAGGTCGCTCACTCCAGACCTGCTGGTCTGCTCCAGCCTCTGCGGGTGCCCGATGCTCCCTGGCAGCATATAGCTATAGACTTTATTACTGACCTGCCTCTCTCTGCAGGATGCTGTACTGTCTGGGTGGTGGTGGAACGATTTTTGAAAATGGCCCACTTCATTCCGTTGACCGGCCTTCCTTCTGCTCCTCAACTGGCAAACCTTTTCATCCAACACATCTTCCGCCTGCACGGCTTATGTGTCTGATCGGGGGGTCCAGTTCACCTCTAAGTTCTGGAGAGCCCTCTGTAGACTCCTCAACCTGAGATTGGACTTTTCCTCTTCCTACCATCCTCAGTCCAATGATCAAGTTGAGAGGATCAATCAGATCTTGGAGAACTACCTACACCACTTCATCTCCAAACAGCATGATGACTGGGTGCAGCTTCTTCTGAGTTCTCATCTCACACTAGCGAGTCCACAAAAAACACACTGTTCTTCATTGTCTACGGCCAACATCTACAAATTCCTCTCCCAGTGTCCGTTATGTCCGAGGTACCAGCAGCTGATTCTGCTTTTAGAGACTTCCTGCAGATCTGGCAGCAGACTCGATCCTCCATCCTACTGGCAGTCAACCGCATGAAACGGAAGGCAGACACGAGGTGAAGAGAACCTCCTCAATTTCTCCCTGGCACGAAGGTCTGGCTGTCCTCCAGGAATATAAGACTGAGGGTGCCATCATGCAAATTTGCTCCCAGGTTCCTCAGACCCTGTGAGATCCTGCAGCAGATCAACCCTGTCACCTACAATCTTCGGCTGCCTCCTGCGCTCAAGATCCCCAACTCCTTCCATGTCTCCCTCCTGAAGCTGGTAGTTCTGAACCGCTATACCAGGACTCCTAGCCCTGCAGTTGCCTCCAGCGGCCCCTCAGACACCTTCGAGGTTAAGGAGATCTTGGACACCAATAAAGTAAGAGAAAAAACTTTTTATTTGGTGGATTGGAGGGGGTTTGGTCCTGAAGAGAGGTCCTGTGAGCCAGAGGAGAACCTCAATGCTCCTACCATTCTGAAGAAGTTTCTCTCTCACTCTGGTCCCAAGAGGAGGGGGCGTAAGAGGGGGGATACTGTCATGTCCACGGGTGCGGGCCGCCAGGCTCACTTACCACCTGACGGCTGCATCCATGGGGCTGCGAGCATTGGCCCCAGTCTCCTCCTCAGGAGACGGCAGCGCTCACTTCCGCTTACCTCGGCCGGGTCCCTGTTAAAGGGCCAGCGCACGCACCTGAAGTTAATGTCAAAACTAGTCCATGAGTACCCTGGACTATAAGAAGGGCTCAGCCACTTCCTCCCATGCCTGAGCGTTGTTGTCATACCCTAAGTTTGACTAGCAAATGGTCTCCTAGTGTTTTCCAGTTCCCAGTGTTCCCCCTTCCTGTACCTGTATCCTGTATCCCGTGATACCTGGTCAAGTACCGTGCTGAGCTGTAGTGGTGCTGTGCTGTATTCCACGCCTGTCCTGCTACACCACGCCACACCACGCTACTGTCTGAGCTGAGTGTGAGCTTGATTGGACTCGGAGAGGAGAAATGAAACAGTGAGATGCTGTGTACATATTTTTGTTTGCCGGATCTATACCATTTCTTGTACTTTTTTGATCACTTTGAATTTAATTTTTTTGTGGAAGAGGAGGTGACTAAAAAACAGCGATTCTGGTGTTTTAATTTTTGTATTTTTTTTACTGCGTCCCCCGTGTGGGTTAAATAATGTTAGATTGTAATAGTTTTGACTCTTCCAGATGCAGAGATTTCAGTTATGTAATTTTTTTTTACATAGTTTTTGGGGGAAAATAGGAAAAGGGCATTTTTCAAACTTTTAATATTTTTTTTCATATATATAAAAATATTTTATTTACAATTTTTTATTAGTCCCCCTAGGGGACTTGAACCAGAGATTGTTGCATCACTTGCTTGATTATTCCCATTTTTACAGTCTCCTATTAAGCCTTTGCTCTGGCAGAGCTTAAAAGGAGAACAAATATGGTAGAGCTGGAGGCCTTCATTAGGCCCCCAGGCTGTCATGACAACCACAGAACTTTTGACTCCCTACAATTGCGTGGGCAGTCGATGGGGGTAGCCCCCTCTTTTTTAGAGAATACTGCAATATAATTTCCAGATAATACCACGACACAGCACTAAATAATATTGGGTGTTTAAGTTTGCTCCTGGGATTCTTGTCTTCGAGGTATCCCTAGTAATATGGCCCTGGACAATTGCCTGATTTGTAGCCCAAAAAAAAGAGCCATACCTAAGTCTAATAGAGACATCAATGGAAATAATATTCTTCCTGACCTGAATTTTTTTTTTTGTATTTTGCAATACTACTATTGAGGACAAGATATGTCAACCGAAATGATAGAACAGAGATTGTGCTGGACAGATTTAGATAAGTATAAAATACAAACACTTTAGTTATTTCACACATATTATTTAATGTAATGGCACACTTTCTTTAGTATGGATGTTCAATAATGGGTTTACTTGTTCTTTAAATGTACAGTTTTGCATATTTCTCCCATCATAGAAAGCCATTGAAAATGTTTTAAAAAAATAAAAGGCCATAATAACCATAATTTATAAGTCTTATTTTAAAAGTCCTCTTCTAAAGTGCCACAGTGCTACAGCTAAAGACATGACAGATGTTTAGTTATCAGCAGTGGCTACTTACATAAATAACTCGGAGATGGAAAGCAAAAACTGTATTTATGTGGTATTTCTTTGAAATTCATAATATTTGTGAAATTGCTCTTAAAGCATATTAAAGTTTTTTGTAATATGGGTATTTTTGTTGCAGCTGCTATGTGCAAACTTGTATTTGAAGTGGTGTATAGACTCAAAGAAAGTCTATGAGCCCGTACACCGCTACATCGGCTTTCCGGAAAAAAGCAGAACAGAAACAAAGCAGCTCAGCGCTCACACGATTGGTGGGGGTCTCAGTGCTCGGACCCCCACCAATCAAAACTTCTGACATGTCACTATGACATGTCAGAATTTTGTTGAATGTTTAGTTACCCTTTAAATCTCACCCACTTTTCTGCTACTGTATTCTGCTGCGTATTGTCCGTCCGCAATTCCGGACGGAAAAGACAAGCCCTAAACGTCCTTTTACACAGGCAGATCATCTCCTCTTAACGTTCACTGATTGATTATATAGCAGAAAAACTGCGATCAATAGCAAAGAAGCTTTTACTTGTTTGTCGACTGATCATTGGGCATGTTTACACTGAGTGATGATGGGGAAAGAGCGTTCAAAAGGGTAAAAATGCCTTATAGGGGTTGTGTCATGACAGACATTTATGACATATCCACAGAATATGCTAGAGTCCACAGTTCAGCAGCATCAGCTCAAATAATGGGTGGGCGCAAGCTTTAGGAACCCGATCCTTGATTCCAAAGTTTCCAACATATCCAAGAATAGGCAGCACTCCAATTTCAAAGTGAAAAAAAAAGGGTTTTTATTTACACTTGTGCAACGTTTCGGCCCTATCTGAGGAGCCTTTTTCAAGCATACTGATAGTGTACAAAGCAATGGTATATATGGGGACCAAAACACATTGTCCCATTAACATGTGATTAATACAAATATTAAAACAGTAGTAAAGTCGTTACAATGACATTGTATCAAAAGGTATACATGATATCAACAGTGATTAGTTTATACTTTGATGAATAAAAAAGTTTCTTAGTGCATAGATAAAGTGCATAATGTGCTTAATTAGTGTATACATTATTAAACATTGTGACAGGACCAGGGGAAAAGTAGTGGACAGAGTATACCTCTCACCCAGGTTCCTGTCATATACATTTTAAAACAACCAGGGAATTGAGCTAGAAGGAAAATGTGTTTTCCTTGCTCAAGGGTTTTCTGGAAAACCTGTGTAAAAGGGCCTGGTTGTTGGAATATGGAGAGTTGGGAGGGTTCCTATTCCACTAGCCACTTCAGGTATTGCATTGTGGCTAATTACCTGCACAGCTGAGGTGTGCTTTAAAGGGAATGTGTCGCGAATTAAACCTTTTTTTTTAAGTGTCGTTACTTATTTCTATTATATTTAATATAATAATTTGACATGTTTTCCTATGTTGGCCACCAGGGGGAGCACTTCCCAGAATTACAGCAGGGTGAATAAGGCAAAGCAACCTGACTCACAGCTGCCGTAAATGTGGGAGGGAATCTCACCCCCCCTCCCACAAGCCAGGAAAAGGTGTCTTCAAATTGCTAAGCCGTATCCGGCAGCCATTTTGGTTGTGATTCTGCAGCTGGCAGAAGTTATAGGACACACCAAAAGGCTAAGTGTATGTTCACACGCTTACTAAACAAAGGGAAAACAGGTCCTGATTTTCAGACATTTTTTAATCAAACTCGCGTTTTTTAACGGCCGTTTTTGGAGCTGGTTTTCTATAAAGTCAATGAAAAACAGCTCCAAAAACGTCCCAAGAAGTGATGTACACTTCATTTTGGTGGGCGTCTTTTTACGTGCCGGTTTTGGAAAACGACCACGTAAAAAACGCCCTGCTTCCGATTTTTTAGCTGTAAGCATTGTGTGTGGCCTTAACCTTAGGGCTTATTCAGACGAACGGGATATACGTCCGTGCAACGCGCATGATTTTCACGCGCGTTGCACGGACCTATATTAGTCTATGGGTCTGTGCAGACAGTTGCATGATTTTTACGCAGCGTTAGTCCGCTGCGTAAAAGTCACGACATGTCCATTCTTTGAGCGTTTTTCGCGCATCACGCACCCATTGAAGTCAGTGGGTGCGTGAAAACCACGCATGTCACACGGAAGCACTTCCGTGGGACGCGCGTGATTCGCGCAACAGCAGTGAAAAGGATGAACGAAAACAGAAAAGCACCACGTGCTTTTCTGTTTACAAACATCCAAACGGAGTGTCATAATGATGGTGGCTGCGCGAAAAGCACGCAGCCGCGCATCATACAGGGCTGACACACGGAGCTGTTAAGGACCTCATCGAGCACAAAGGAACAAGAAACCAGAGGTCACAACCCCCAGTGACACGGGGAGTGGTACAAAAGAAGAGGACTTAATCATCAACGTTTCCTCCAGAATATTGACCACCACAGAAAAATCAGTTCTCAATAAAGGACTTTCTTTCTGTCCTCACATATGGATTGAGTTCAGTTGGACAATGATTTATACAATTTTTTTAGATCCATGAGGTTGAAGTGTTGGTTCACTGAGCATGCACCAGCAAGTAAGGTGAGAAGCTCACAAATTTGTTTGGAAGATGTCAAATTACATAATAAGAGTAATTTTTTGCCAGTCAATAACATCCCAGTATTAGATGCTGTAACGTCTATGGCCACAGCCCGTCGATCGGTCGTTAACCCCGACGGCCGTGGCCATGGACAGCTTACCTGCCTGCAGCGTCGTCCCCCAGTCAGGCGCCGGCACTCTCTTCCGGATTCCGAGGGTCTCCGGCGGGTGCGCGCGCCCGCGCGTGCACGGCCTTAAAGGGCCAGTACGCGCGTTTTTGAAAAAACTGTAATCTGGCCCAGGATGCCCTGGGCTATAAAAAGGGCTTTGCTCTCTTGCCCTTTGCCAGAGCGTTGTTAGTTTTCCCGTTGTTCGTCTTGCTTATGGTCTCCCAGTGTCTTCCAGCCTCCCAGTGTACCTTGCTCCTGTATTCCGTATCCCGTATCCTGTTTCCGTGCTACCTAGTGCTATTGCCGTGCTGTGCTACTTGCCGTGCTGTGCTACAGTCTACGCTACCCTGCTACGCCTCACCGAACGACTTCCCACCGCCTGGTTTTGGACGTGTCCGCCTCGCCACTGCCTACGATTGCCTCAGGTACTCTCGCTGAACCATTAAACTGTGTACCTTCCGGTTTGGCCAGCTGCCATCCCCGCTACGCGGTACGGCCCAGTGGGTCCACACCCCGCATCGTGACATCCACACCCCGCAGCGTGACAGTATGCTCTGGCCATGGACCCCGCTGGCCAATTCAAGGGCTTGTCACTCTCCCAAGCCATGCAGGCGGATCTGCTGGATCTCCGAGCTAGGCAGGACCAGCTCCTCGTGGCCGTGGACTCTATGGCGCAGCAGCTAGGGACGCTAGTTGCCTCCATTCCTGCTTCTGTGCAAGTTCCTCAAGCCGACCCTCCTGTTGCTCCTCCTGGCAGTTTCTGTACGGACCCTCGGTTCTCGCTGCCATTGCCCTCTCGGTTCGATGGAGACGCCAGTGCTTGTCGGGGGTTCCTGAATCAATGCCACATTAATTTTACCCTGCACTCTCGGGCATTTCCGTCAGATGGAGCCAAGATCACATTTATCATCTCCCTCCTGACCCGCAAGGCCCTGGCATGGGCTAACCCTATCTGGGAACGTCAGGGACCCGAGACCCGAGACTTCCAGGAGTTCGCACGAATTTTCTGAACCGTTTTTGAGGAACCAGGACGAGTCTCATCAGCCGCCACCGCCATCTTCAACCTTCGCCAAGAGGACAACTCCGTGGGCGAGTATACTATTCAGTCCCGGACTCTGGCAGGAGAGCTATCCTGGAACAATGAGGCATTTGTGGCATCCTATTGGCATAGTCTGTCGCCCGAGATCAAGGACGAACTGGCTGCTCGAGACCTGCCTCCCGCGTTGGACGACTTGATTCTTCTTGCCACTCGGGTTGACATAAGGCTGAGGGAGAGATCCCATGAAGTTCGTCAGGAGCGCCGGCGTCCTAGACTGGCACCCAACTTTCAGCAACCTCTCTTGCCTGCTTCTATCGCTTTGCCTGAGGTTCCGATGCAAGTTGACCGACTAAAATTATCGGTCCAGGAGAAACAGCGCAGGCGCACCTCTGGACTGTGCTTATATTGCGGCCTCGCTGGCCACGTCGTGCGTCTGTGTCCTCACAAGCCAAAAAACCCCAGCGCCTAGGCTTGGTTGGAGAGACAACGCTGGGCGTCAACACATTAAAGCAAGAACTCTCCTCCAAACTATTTATTCCTGTAACCATTATTGCTGGCGAGAGGTCTCATCAGGTCTCCGCATATCTGGACTCCGGCTCTGCAGCCAACTTCATCTGCCAGGATCTTGTGGATCTCCTACAGTTTCCCACTATCCCGCTTGAAAGGCCGTTGATCGTTGCCTCGGTGGATGGACTGCCATTACCAGACCCTGTTGTGTCCATAACCAAGCCGTTGAAACTCCAAGTGGGAGCCCTTCATGCTGAGATCATCTCTCTGTTCGTCCTATCCAAGGCCGTCAACCCCGTGCTGTTGGGGTTGCCTTGGCTTCGTCTGCACGCCCCCGTCCTGGATTGGAACTCTGGAGAGGTTCTCCAGTGGGGCCCGAAGTGTCTTGACCGCTGTCTGAGTCACATCCAGTCGCCACAGCCCGCTCCTCTTCAGTCGTTGGCAGGTTTGCCCCTCTGTTTCTCTATGTTCGGCGATGTCTTCAATAAAAAGGAGGCCGAGACCTTGCCGCCACACCGGGCATATGACTGTCCAATCGACCTGGTTCCGGAATCGTCTCCTCCTCGTGGTAGAGTGTATCCTCTCTCCTTGCCAGAGACCCAGTCCATGTCGGCTTACATCAAGGAGAACCTGGAGAGGGGTTTCATTCGTAAATCTTCATCCCCGGCCGGAGCAGGGTTCTTCTTTGTTAAAAAGAAAGATGGATCATTACGACCTTGTATCGACTACCGAGGCCTAAACCAGATCACGGTGAAGAACAGGTACCCACTGCCTTTAATTTCGGAACTGTTTGATCGCATACGGGGGGCAAATTTTTTTCTAAACTGGACCTGCGGGGGGCCTATAATCTGATCCGGATTAGTCGAGGTGACGAGTGGAAGACTGCCTTTAATACTCGTGATGGTGTAAAGGATCTGCCAGGCACAGCTTCGGGGTTAACTCCCTTAATTAATCAGTCAGCACCTGAATCTACATCCCTGAGACTGACTCCAGCTTCCACCACTCAGGCTGGCAGGCTTAGGAGTGGGAGAGCCTATCGCAGCCTCGCCAGACTCAGCTAGCTCCCGCCCTCTGTCTATTTATACCTGCATTTCCTGTTCCTCCTTGCTTGTTATTCTTTTTCGTGTGGTTTCCTGGCCCAGCTACAGCTCCTTCTATTTTGTTCCTGCTCCATCAGACCCTGGCTTACTGACTAGTCTTCTGCTCTTCGTTTGGTACCTCGCACACTCCTGGCTTGACTCGGCTCGTTCACCACTCTGGTTGCTCACGGTGTTGCCGTGGGCAACTGCCCCTTTCCCTTGCTTGTATTCCCTTGTATGTTTGTCGTGTTTGTCGTGCACTTACTGAGTGCAGGGACCGCCGCCCAGTTGTACCCCGTCGCCTACGGCGGGTCGTTGCTAGTAGGCAGGGACAGAGTGGCGGGTAGATTAGGGCTCACTTGTCCGTTTCCCTACCCCCTGGTCATTACATAATAACAAGCCCATACCTAGTCTACCCTGGTCCCTGACACCACTATGGACCCCCGTGAGACCCTGGCTCAGCAAATGCAGGGTCTCTCCCTACAGGTCCAGGCCCTGGCTCAGAGGGTCAACCAGCCTGATGCTAACTTGGTAGTTCCCCTCACCGCACCTCTTGAACCCCACCTTAAGTTGCCCGACCGGTTCTCAGGGGACCGGAGGGCTTTTCTCTCCTTCCGGGAGAGTTGTAGGCTTTACTTTTGTTTAAAGCCTCATTCCTCAGGTTCTGAGAGCCAGCGGGTGGGTATAATTATGTCCCGGCTCCAGGAAGGGCCCCAAGAGTGGGCCTTCTCCTTGGCTCCTGACGCCCCTGAACTTTCCTCCGTTGATTGTTTCTTTTCTGCTCTCGGACTTATTTATGACGAGACTGACAGGACTGCCTTTGCCGAGAGTCAGCTGGTGACCTTACATCAGGGTAAGAGACCTGTTGAGGAGTATTGGTCTGACTTTAGGAAGTGGTGCGTAGCTTCTCGGTGGAATGACCCTGCCTTAAGGTGCCAGTTTAGGTTGGGTCTGTCGAATGCCCTGAAAGACCTGCTAGTTAGCTATCCCTCTTCTGACTCCCTAGACCAGGCTATGGCTTTAGCGGTACGACTTGACCGACGTCTCAGGGAACGACAACATGAACGTTTATGTGTTTTCTCCTCCGACTCCCCCATGAGGCCTCCCGAAGTTCCGTTGCTTCGTTCCTCCCCGAAAGACTCAGAGATACCTATGCAACTCGGGGCCTCCGTGTCCCCCCAACAACGAAGAGAATTCCGCAGGAAGAATGGTCTCTGCTTCTACTGTGGGGATGACAAGCATCAAGTGAACAACTGTCCTAAGCGTAAGAATGCAGCCAGAGAACTTCCGCGCCTAAGTGATCATCGGGGAGGTCACTTGGGCGCACAGGTATTTCCAGTAAATAGGAAACGTACTAAGATCTTGCTTCCCTTTCAGGTCTCTTTTGGTGGTAGGTCTGCTACCGGCAGTGCCTTCGTGGATTCAGGGTCCTCTACTAATATTATGTCTGTGGAATTTGCTATGTCTCTTGCTATGCCTCTGATTGATTTGCCTAAACTTGTCCCGGTAGTGGGTATCGACTCCACTCCTCTTGCTAATGGTTATTTTACACAGCATACCCCTGTTTTTGAACTCTTTGTTGGCTCCATGCATTTGGAGCAATGCTCTGTACTGTTGATGCAGGGATTATCGTACGATTTGGTTCTAGGCCTTCCCTGGTTGCAGTTGCATAATCCCACGTTTGACTGGAATACTGGGGAGCTAACCAAATGGGGTAATGAATGTTGTACGTCATGTTTTTCTGTTAATTCTATTTCTCCCCCTGAGGAGGCGAATACGTTACCCGAGTTTGTTCAGGACTTCGCTGATGTTTTATCTAGGGAGGCCTCCGAAGTGTTACCTCCCCATAGAGAATACGATTGCGCTATCGAATTGGTACCAGGAGCTAAGCTTCCTAAGGGTAGGATATTTAATCTTTCTTGTCCCGAATGTGAAGCCATGAGAGAGTATATCCAGGAATCCCTGGCCAAGGGTTACATTCGTCCCTCTTCTTCTCCGGTAGGTGCTGGCTTCTTCTTCGTGGGGAAGAAGGATGGTGGTCTTAGGCCATGCATTGACTACCGTAGCCTGAATAAGGTCACGGTAAGGAACCAGTATCCCCTTCCTTTGATTCCTGATCTCTTTAATCAGGTTCAGGGGGCCCAATGGTTCTCTAAATTGGATCTACGGGGGGCGTATAACCTTATTCGCATCAAAGAGGGGGATGAGTGGAAGACTGCGTTTAACACGCCCGAATGCCATTTCGAATACCTCGTCATGCCCTTTGGGTTGTGTAATGCCCCTGCGGTCTTCCAGAATTTCATAAATGAGATTTTGAGAAATTACCTGGGGATATTTCTTGTAGTGTACCTTGATGACATACTGGTGTTTTCCAAGGACTGGTCCTCCCACATTGAGCATGTCAGGAAGGTGCTCCAGGTCCTTCGGGAAAACAAACTGTTTGCCAAAACCGAAAAATGTGTGTTTGGGGTACAGGAGATACCATTTTTGGGTCAAATCCTCACTCCTCATGAATTCCGCATGGACCCCGCCAAGGTTCAGGCTGTGGCGGAATGGGTCCAACCTGCCTCCCTGAGGGCGTTACAGTGTTTTTTGGGGTTCGCTAATTATTACAGGAGATTTATTGCTAACTTCTCGGTCATCGCTAAGCCTCTTACGGACCTCACTCGCAAAGGTGCTGATCTCCTCCACTGGCCTCCTGAGGCTGTCCAGGCTTTTGGGGTCCTTAAGAAGTGCTTTATCTCGGCCCCGGTGCTGGTTCAGCCCAACCAAATGGAGCCATTTATCGTGGAAGTTGACGCATTTGAGGTGGGAGTGGGGGCTGTCTTGTCCCAGGGTACCAGGTCCCTCACCCATCTCCGCCCCTGTGCCTACTTCTCCAGGAAGTTTTCGACAACTGAGAGTAACTATGATATTGGCAACCGCGAACTCTTAGCCATTAAATGGGCATTTGAAGAGTGGCGCCACTTCCTGGAGGGGGCTAGACACCAGGTAACGGTCCTTACCGACCACAAGAATCTGGTTTTTCTAGAATCTGCCCGGAGGCTAAACCCGAGACAAGCTCGATGGGCGTTATTTTTTACCAGATTCAATTTTTTGGTTACCTATAGGGCTGGGTCTAAAAATATTAAGGCTGATGCACTGTAGCGTAGCTTCATGGCCAGCCCTCCTTCGGAGGAAGATCCTGCTTGTATTTTGCCTCCAGATATAATCATTTCCTCGATCGATTCTGATTTAGTCTCTGAAATTGCTGCTGATCAAGGTTCAGCTCCCGGGAACCTTCCTGAGAAAAAGCTGTTTGTTCCCCTGCAATTCCGGCTAAGGGTACTTAGGGAAAATCATGACTCCGCACTATCTGGTCATCCAGGCATCCTGGGTACCAAACACCTCATTACCAGAAATTATTGGTGGCCTGGGTTGCCTAAAGACGTTAAGGCCTACGTCGCCGCTTGTGAGGTTTGTGCTAGGTCCAAGACTCCCAGGTCCCGACCAGCGGGCTTACTGCGTTCGTTGCCCATTCCCCAGAGACCTTGGACACATATCTCCATGGATTTTATCACTGATTTGCCTCCATCCCAAGGCAAGTCTGTGGTGTGGGTGGTGGTAGACCGCTTCAGTAAGATGTGCCACTTTGTGCCCCTCAAGAAACTACCCAACGCCAAGACGTTGGCTACCTTGTTTGTCAAACACATCCTGCGTCTCCATGGGGTCCCTGTCAATATTGTTTCAGACAGAGGGGTACAATTTGTTTCATTGTTTTGGAGAGCCTTCTGTATGAAGTTGGGGATTGATCTGTCCTTCTCCTCTGCCTTCCATCCTGAAACCAATGGTCAAACGGAGAGGACTAATCAATCTCTAGAACAATACTTAAGGTGTTTTGTCTCTGACTGTCAATATGATTGGGTCTCATTCATTCCCCTCGCCGAATTTTCCCTTAATAACCGGGTCAGTAACTCGTCAGGGGTCTCTCCCTTTTTCTGTAATTTTGGGTTTAATCCACGGTTCTCCTCCGTTTCACCTGGTAGTTCCAACAATCCCGAGGTAGAGGTCGTTCATCGGGAACTGTGCACAGTCTGGGCCCAGGTTCAGAAGAACCTAGAGGCGTCCCAGAGCGTACAAAAAACTCAGGCTGATAGAAAACGTTCTGCTAACCCCCTGTTTATGGTCGGGGATCTGGTGTGGTTGTCGTCTAGGAACTTGCGTCTCAAGGTTCCGTCCAAGAAGTTTGCTCCCCGGTTTATTGGGCCGTATAAGGTCATTGAGGTCCTCAATCCTGTCTCCTTCCGGCTGGAGTTACCCCCGTCTTTTCGTATACACGACGTGTTTCATGCCTCCCTCCTTAAACGCTGCTCCCCGTCCTTGGCTCCCTCGAGGAGACCTCCTGTTCCCGTCCTCACCCCTGAGGGGGTGGAATTCGAGGTGGCCAGGATTGTGGACAGCAAGATGGTCCAAGGCTCCCTCCAGTACCTGGTCCATTGGAGAGGTTACGGGCCCGAGGAGAGGACTTGGGTACCCGCCCGGGATGTTCACGCTGGGGTATTGGTCAGGAGGTTCCACCTGCGTTTCCCCAGTAAGCCAGGTCCTCTTAGAAAGGGTCCGGTGGCCCCTCATAAAAGGGGGGGTACTGTAAAGGATCTGCCAGGCACAGCTTCGGGGTTAACTCCCTTAATTAATCAGTCAGCACCTGAATCTACATCCCTGAGACTGACTCCAGCTTCCACCACTCAGGCTGGCAGGCTTAGGAGTGGGAGAGCCTATCGCAGCCTGGCCAGACTCAGCTAGCTCCCGCCCTCTGTCTATTTATACCTGCATTTCCTGTTCCTCCTTGCTTGTTATTCTTTTTCGTGTGGTTTCCTGGCCCAGCTACAGCTCCTTCTATTTTGTTCCTGCTCCATCAGACCCTGGCTTACTGACTAGTCTTCTGCTCTTCGTTTGGTACCTCGCACACTCCTGGCTTGACTCGGCTCGTTCACCACTCTGGTTGCTCACGGTGTTGCCGTGGGCAACTGCCCCTTTCCCTTGCTTGTATTCCCTTGTATGTTTGTCGTGTTTGTCGTGCACTTACTGAGTGCAGGGACCGCCGCCCAGTTGTACCCCGTCGCCTACGGCGTGTCGTTGCAAGTAGGCAGGGACAGAGTGGCGGGTAGATTAGGGCTCACTTGTCCGTTTCCCTACCCCCTGGTCATTACAGATGGGCATTACGAATACTTAGTCATGCCCTTCGGCCTGTGTAACGCTCCCGCAGTATTCCAAGAATTTGTCAATGACATTTTTCGTGATCTCCTGTATGTTTGTGTTGTGGTGTATCTCGATGACATTCTGATTTTTTCCCCAGACCCAGTAACTCATCGAAGTCATGTCCGCCAGGTGTTGCTCCGTCTAAGAGAGAATCGACTTTACGCCAAATTGGAGAAGTGTGTATTCGAGAAGAAGTCTCTATCCTTCCTGGGCTATATTATCTCAGATCAGGGTCTCAAGATGGATCCCCAGAAGGTAAAGGCCGTCCTGGAGTGGCCACGCCCCCGAGGCTTAAGGGCCATCCAACGCTTTCTAGGATTCGCCAACTTCTACCGACTCTTCATCCCCAACTTCTCATCTTTGACAGCACCTATCTCCACCCTCACTAAGAAAGGTATGAATGCCAAGTTGTGGACCCCGGAGGCTGAAGCCGCATTTGAATCCTTAACCCCTTCCCGCTCCTTGACGTACTATTACGTCATGGCAGCTGTATCGTTCGCGCTCCATGACGTAATAGTACGTCACGGGAGTAACGGCCGTTTCGGCCGTCCTCCCGACACATACAGGAGCTGTGACGCTGCTGTCTTGTTCAGCAGCTGTCACAGCTCCTACAGCGGGGACCGATCGCTGTGTCCCCGCCGATTAACTCCTTAAAAGCCGCGTTCTATAGAGATCGCGGCTTTTTAGGGGTTAAGCTGCCATCGCCGGCCTGCTACGCGATAGCGGCCGGCGATGGTGACTATGGCAACCGGACACCAAACAATGGCGTCCGGCTATGCCATAGACGCAAGCCTAGTGGGTCCTGACAACGTCAGGACCCACTATGCTTGCTGTCAGTGAGTAGCTGACAGTTCTAATACACTGCACTACGCATGTAGTGCAGTGTATTAGAATTGCGATCAGGGCCTCCTGCCCTCAAGTCCCCTAGTGTGTAAAAATAAGAAAATAAAAGATTTAAAAGTAATAAAAGTAATAAAAGTTAAAATCCCCCCTTTTCCCTTATCAGTCCTTTATTATTAATAAAAATATATAAACAAACAAATAAACTATACATAATTGGTATTGCCGCGTCTGTAACGGCCTGAACTACAAAACTATTTCATTATTTATCCCGCACGATGAACGCCGTAAAATAAAATAATAATAAACCGTACCACAATCACAATTCTTTGGTCACTTCACCTCCCAAAAAATTGAATAAAAAGAGATCAAAAAGTCGCATGTACCTAAAAATGGTGCTGATCGAAACTACAGTTCGTTACGCAAAAAATAAGTCCTCGCACGGCTTTATTGTTTGAAAAATAAAAACGTTCTGGCTCTTAGAATAAGGTAACACAAAAAGTGAATGATTGTTTACAAAACGTATTTTATTGTGCAAACGCCATAAGACATAAAAAAAACCTATAAACATCTGGTATCGCCGTAATCGTATCGCCACGCAGAATAAAGTGAATGTGTCATTTATAGCGCACGGTGAACGCTGTAAAAAAAATAGAATAAAAAAACAATAGTAGAATTGCTGTTTTTTAGTCACCACGCCAACTAAAAATAGAATAAAAACTGATCAAAAAGCTGCATGAACCCCAAGAAAACTACAATGGATTCCTCAAGGGGTCTAGTTTCCAAATTGGGGTCACTTTTGGGGGGTTCCCAATGTTTTGGCACCACAAGACGTCTTCAAACCGGACATGGTGCCTAATAAAAAAGAGGCCTCAAAATCCACTAGGTGCTCCTTTGCTTCGGAGGCCGGTGCTTCAGTCCATTACCGCCCGAGGGCCACATGTGGGATATTTCTCAAAACTGCAGAATCTGGGCAATACGTATTAATTTGCGTTTCACTGATAAATCCTTTTGTGTTATAAAAAAAATGGTATAAAGAGGATTTTCTGACCAAAAAAAAAAATGTCAATTTCACCTCTACTTTGCTCTAAATTTTTGTGAAACACCTAAAGGGTTCATAAACTTTCTAAATGCTGTTGTGAATACTTTGAGGGGTCTAGTTTCTAAAATGGGGTATTTCATAGGGGTTTCTAATATATGGGCCCCTCAAAGCAACTTCAGAACTGAACTGGAACCTAAAAAAATAAATAAATGAGGCAATACTTCGCTTCTTACATTATACTGATAATGAGCCGTGCCCACCCTGAGATGAACCCAGTTTTGACCGTTTGTATAAACGGAGACCCCTATTAGACCGTTCCAGTGCCCGGTTGTCCCCAGCATACACCCGAGAAGTGTATTTCTATTGATGAGTCCCTGGTACATTTTAAAGGGAGGGTTCAATTCCGCCAGTACCTGCCGGGTAAGAGGGCAAGGTATGGCGTGAAGATGTATAAGCTGTGCGAGTGCATCAGGGTATACCTACAGGTTTAGGATATATGAAGGAAAGGCCACCCCCAAACCAGACTGCATCCTGGACTACAATAGGTACATGGGAGGGATGGACTTGTAAGATCAAGCCCTGAAGCCCTACAGCGCTATGCGGTGTGGTATAAGAAGCTGGCCGTGCACATCATACAGATGGCTTTGTACAATGCGTACGTGCTATGTCGATGTGCAGGCCAGACGGGAACTTTCCTGGAATTTCAAGAGGTGATTATCAAGAACCTAATCTTTAGTGACCAAGAAGGGGGGGCACCCAGTACTTCTGGAAGCGGGGCCACACGCATCGTACCAGGGCGGCAACACTTTCCAGGGGAAGATCCCCAAACTGGCAAGAAGGGAAAAAGTCAAAAGAGGTGCAAAGTCTGCTATAAGAGGGCGATAAGGGATGACACAATATATCAATGTGACACGTGTCCCGAATAACCAGAGCTCTGTATGAAAGAGTGTTTTAAAATTTATCATACATCCCTTGGTTTATAATTTACCCCAATTTTACTTACCCTGATGCCCTCCGCACAGCTTATCCCCCCTCGTCTTTCCCCTCTGAGCCCTGCTGTGTGCCCAGGCAGCTGATAACAGCCACATGTAGGGTATTGCCATACCCGGGAGAACCCACAATACAGTTTATGGGGTGTAGGTCTCCGGTCAAAATGCTCACTACACCTCTAGATGAATGCCTTAAGGGTGTAGTTTTTAAAACGGGGTCACTTCTTGCGGGTTTCAACTGTACTGGTACCTCAGGTGCTTCTGCATACATGACTTCGCACTAGAAAATCCCCAGTAGGCCAAATGGTGGCCCTTTCCTTCTGAGCCCCCCCATGGGCCCAAACGGCAGTTTATCACAACAAATGGGGTATTGCGGCCCTCAGAACAAATTGCGCAACAGAATGGGGTATTTTGTTTCTTGTGAAAATAATAAATTTTCAGCCAAAACTACATATTATTTGAAAAAAATAATTTTGTTTTCATTCCCAGCCCAATTCAAATTAGTTCTGTGAAAAAACTATGGGGTCAAAATAGTCACAACACCCATAAATGAATTCCTTGAGGGGTGTAGTTTCCAAAATGGGGTCATTTGTGATTGGTTTCTATTGATTTGATACCTCTGGGGCTCTGCAAATGCGACATGGCAGCCGAAAACCAATCCAGCAAAATCTGGACTCCAAAGAACACACAGCGCTCCTTCCCTTCTGAGGCCTCCCATGGGCCCAAACGGCAGTTTATTGCCACAAATGGGGTATTGCTGCACTCAGGAGAAATTGGGCAACAAAATTGAGCATTTTGTTCCCTGTGAAAATAATAAATTTTGCTAAAAAATTACATCTTATTGGAAAAAATGTCATTTTTTTAATGTCACAGCCCAATTGAAATAGGTGCTGTGAAAAAACTGTGTGCTCAAAATACTAACAGCAACCATAAATGAATTCCTTGAGGGGTGTAGTTTCCAAAATGGGGTCACTTTTGGTGGGTTTCCATTGATTTGATACCCCTGAGGCCAGGGGCGTAACTAGGAAAGACTGGGCCCCATAGCAAACTTTTGACTGGGGCCCCCCCCTCTGCTGGGTATCACACAACCCCCCCCCCTTGTAGATAGTGCCTCCCTATAGATTCCACCACACAGCGCCCCCCTATAGATAGCACCATACACAGCCCCTGCAGATAACGCCATACAGCCCCCCTGTAGATAACGCCATACAGACTCCCTCTGTAGATAACGCCATACAGCCCCCCTGTAGATAACGCCATACAGCCCCCCTGTAGATAACGCCATACAGCCCCCCCTGTAGATAACGCTATATAGCCCCCCCCCCCCAAAAAAAAACGTCCTATAGTTTGTCCTACAAAAGACATGCATCCCCTATCCACAGGATAGGGGATACATGTGTGATCACTGGCAGCGATAAGGAGAACGGGGGACCGAAAGTCCCCCGAAGTTCTCCATGACTAACCTCGGACTTCCGGCGTCTGCGCAGTTCAATAAAAATGAAAGGAGCGCTGGTCACGCATGCGCACAAGCGCGACCGGCGCTCCATTCATTTCTACGGAGCTGCCGACACAGACCCCGGAAGTCCGAGGTTTGTCATGGAGAACTTAGGGGGGACTTTCGGTCCCCCGTTCTCCTCATCGCTGCCAGCGATCACACATGTATCCCCTATCCTGTGGATAGGGGATACATGTCTTATGTAGGAACAACCCCTTCAGTGGCGTCGCGCTGTAGCAGCCATAGCGGCTGCTAGCGGAGCCTGCGGCCATGGGAGGGGGCCGTGCCGGCGGGTGGCACGGGCCCCCTCATGCTGCAGGCCCTGTAGAAGTCGCTACGGCTGCTATAGCGGTAGTTACGCCACTGCGTATAAGTTTGTACGGCGTAAAACTACAGCTCCCAGCATGGCCGGAACAATGGTAAGGATATGCTGGGAGATGCGGTTTCACAAAAAAAATCCTATCACCATCATCTCGCTGCAGATCATACAGTGACTACAATACTGATTAGAGGCAGAATAAACATTTACATTAAGTGACTCACCGGTGACGTCTCAGATTCTAGTTCTTTTCTTCTCCCTCCGGTTCAGACATCTATGATGGATTTCTCCCGGCCATGACCCATTTCTGCAGTTTTCCGTTTAGATGTCTTCAGCTTCTCACTTTTAAAACATTTCTGCACCTATAAAACGAAGTTAAAATTCTCAACACATCTAAATATAACTGTCACAAACACACAACATGTCCCCTGTAGATAGTGACCTACATAGAAGCCCCTGTAGATAGTGCCCACATATGGACTCCAGAGCTGCAAGGCAATAGTGCTAACCACTGAGCCACCGTGCTGCCCTACATATAGCTTCCCCTATAGTTAGTGCTCCACGTATAGCCCACCTCTGTATATAGTGTCTCACATATAGCTCCCCCTGTATATAGTGTCCCACATATAGCCCACCCCTGTAGACTGTGCACTACATATAGCCACCCTGTTGCTAGTGCCCCACAGGTAACCCACCCCTGTATATAGTGTCCCACATATAGACCCCCCTGTATATAGTGGCCCACATATAGACCCCCCTGTATATAGTGGCCCACATATGGACCCCCCCTGTATATAGTGGCCCACATATAGAGCCCCCTGTATATAATGGCCCACATATAGAGCCCCCTGTATATAGTGGCCCACACCCCCACATATAGACCCCCCTGTATATAATGGCCCACATATAGAGCCCCCTGTATATAGTGGCCCACACCCCCACATATAGACCCCCCTGTATATAATGGCCCACATATAGAGCCCCCTGTATATAATGGCCCACACCCCCACATATAGACCCCCCCTGTAGCTACTGCCCCACATATAGACCCCCTATATATAATAGCCCACATAAAGATGACCCCCCCCCCCCCCATAGATAATGCCATTCACATTTTTATGAGGGGAAAAAAAACAAAAACTTGACATACTCACATTCTCCGGTTCCCACGCTGTTCACTGGCGATGCAGACATGCTCTCTTCTGAGCATGTCTGCAGGAGTTGAACGAGCGTCCTCCAATGACGCTGATTGGCGGGGCAGAATGACTTGCCCCGCCAATCAGCACCTTCCAAGCATGGAAGCGGCGCGATGATGTCATCGCGCCGCTAGCCAATCAGTGTCATTGTAAGGCACTGGATGGTCAGGCACGGAACATGCCCGGCCATTCATGTATTTGGCTGCCGCTAGCACTGGGGCCCCCTCCGGTGCTAGCGACACCTACAGGCATGAGATGGCCTGTGTAAGGCTCGGCGTCGCGGGCCCCACAGTAGCGACGCTACCGCTGTAGTAGCCATAACGGCTGCTAGCGGCGCCACCGGGCCCCCTCAAGCCCCGGGCCCCGTAGCAGCCGCTACTGCTGCTACCGCGGTAGTTACGCCACTGCCTGAGGCTCTGCAAATGCGACATGGCACCCGAAAACCAATCCAGCAAAATCTGGACTCCAACAAACATATAGCGCTCCTTTCCTTCTGAGCCCTCCCATGGGCCCAAACGGCAGTTTATCACCACAAATGGGGTATTGCCACACTAAGGACAAATTGGGCAACAAAATGGGGTATTTTGTTCCCTGTGAAAATAAGAAATTTTGATCACAAATGACATTTTATTGGAAAAAATTACATTTTTTTCATTTCACAGCCCAATTCAAATAGGTGCTGTAAAAAAACTGTGCGGTCAAAATGGTAACAACAACCATAAATTAATTCCTTGAGGGGTGTAGTTTCCAAAATGGGGTCACTATTGGGGGATTCCTACTGTTTTGGCACCTCAACACCTCTTCAAACCTGGCATGCTGCCTAAAATATATTCTAATAAAAAAGAGGACTCAAAATGCACTAGGTGCTTCTTTGCTTCTAGGGTTTGTGTTTTAGTCCACGAGCGCAGTAGGGCCACATGTGGGACATTTCTAAAAACTGCAGAATCTGGACAATACATATTTAGTAGTGTTTCTCTGGTAAAACCTTCTGTGTTACAGAAAAAAAAATGAATAAAATTGAAATTCCGCAAGAAAAATGAAATTTGCAAAGTTCACCTCCACTTTGCTTTAATTCCTGTGAAATGCCTGAAGGGTTAAAAAACTTTCTAAATGCTGTTTTGAATAGTTTGAGGGTTCTGGTTTTTAAAATGGGGTGTTTTATCAGGGTTTTTAATACATAGGCCCCTCAAAGCCACTTCAGAACGGAACAGGTACCTTAAATAAAAGGCATTTGACATTTTCTTAAAAATATGAGAAATTGCTGTTTATGTTCTAAGCCTTGTAATGTCCAAGAAAAATAAAAGAATGTTCAAAAAACGATGCCAATCTAAAGTAGACATATGGGAAATGTGAACTAGTGACTATTGTGGGTGGTATAACCGTCTGTTTTACAAGCAGATGCATTTAAATTCTGAAAAATGCAATTTTTTCAACATTTTCTCTAAATTTTGCAATTTTTCACCAATAAACACTGAATATATCGACCAAATTTTACCACGAACATGAAGCCCAATGTGTCACGAGAAAACAATCTTAGAATCGCTTGTGTAGGTTTAAGCATTCCCACGTTATTACCACATAAAGTGAAATATGTCAGATTTGAAAAATGGGCTCTGAGCCTTAAGGCCAAAACTAGGCTGCGTCCTTAAGGGGTTAAAGAAAGCCTTCACATCTGCCTCCATTCTGCACCCACGGACGTGTCCTTACAGTTTTCATTAGAGGTGGACGCCTCCTCGGTGGGTGCTGGTGCACTGTTGTTCCAGAAAAGACCGAAAGGCAAGGCCGTGGTATGTGGTTACTATTCCAAGCTGTTTTCTCCCGCAGAGCGTAACTACTCGATTGGGGACCGGGAGTTACTGGCCATAAAACTGGCTCTGCAGGAGTGGAGACACCTACTGGAAGGCGCGGTTCACCCTATCCTGATATTCACGGATCACAAGAATTTGACCTACATACAGACGGCCCAGCGGTTGAATCCTCGTCAAGCCAGGTGGTCGTTGTTCTTTGCTTGGTTCCGGTTCGAACTCCACTACCGTCCCGCCGACAAGAATGTGAGGGCCGATGCCTTGTCTAGATCTTTCGAAACCGAGGATGCCATGGAATCTCCACAGAATATCATTGACCCATCCTGTATCTTCTCTGTGAATCCCCTGCAAGTCAGAGACATTCCTCCGGGTAGGACTTTTGTGCGTCTGGCTGACCGAGGAAGAATTCTTCGCTGGGGTCACAACTCTAAGCTGGCAGGTCACGCGGGTGCTCGTAAGACCCAAGATTTAATCACCCGTCAGTTCTGGTGGCCCACGCTGCCCAAAGATGTCATGGACTTTGTCTCCTCGTGCACAGTCTGTGCAGCAAATAAAGTTGCTCACTCCAGACCTGCGGGCTTGCTCCAACCACTGCCTGTGCCCGTTGCCCCGTGGCAACATGTCGCTATGGACTTCGTCACGGATCTTCCTCCTTCTGCGAGTTGCAGTGTGATCTGGGTGGTGGTGGATCGATTTTCCAAAATGGCTCACTTCATCCCGTTGACCGCTCTGCCGTCTGCTACGCGGTTGGCTGACCTCTTCATACAGCACATCTTCCGTCTGCACGGATTGCCCCTGCATATTGTCTCGGACAGAGGTGTCCAGTTTACCACAAAGTTTTGGAGAGCACTCTGCGGGCTCCTTGGTGTGAAATTGGACTTCTCTTCGGCCTATCATCCCCAGTCCAACGGGCAAGTCGAGAGAGTTAACCAGATTATGGAGAACTACCTACGTCACTTTGTGTCTAGGCGCCATGATGATTGGGTGCAGTTGCTCCCGTGGGCAGAGTTCTCCTATAACAACCACACCAGTGAGTCGACTACATCCAGTCCATTTTTCATCGTCTACGGCCAACATCCTCGTATACCTCTTAATGTTTCTACAATGTCCCAGGTGCCTGCAGCCGACTCCACCTTCAGGGACTTTCTACAGATATGGCAACAGACCCGATCTTCTATCCTCTTGGCGGTGGACCGCATGAAGAGAAAGGCAGACACAAGAAGACGGGCGCCTCCGCAGTTCCTTCCAGGGACTAAAGTCTGGCTGTCCTCTAGGAATATCCGGCTGAAGGTGCCGTCATGCAAATTTGCCCCGAGGTTCCTTGGTCCCTTTGAAGTCCTGCTACAAATTAACCCGGTATGATACAAGCTGCGGCTCCCCCCCCACTCTCAGGATTCCTAACTCCTTTCACGTCTCCCTGCTAAAACCGGTGGTCCTGAACCGCTATTCCAGGACTCCTAGTTCCACAGTGGTTCCTGCCGGCCCATCTGGGACTTTCGAGGTAAAGGAGATTCTGGCCACCAAGAAGGTGGGAGGAAGGACATTTTATTTGGTGGACTGGAGGGGGTTCGGCCCAGAAGAGAGGTCTTGGGAGCCAGGGGAGAACATCGATGCCCCTGCTCTTGTGAGGAAGTTTCTCTCTCGCTCTGGTCCCAAGAAGAGGGGGCGTAAGAGGGGGGATACTGTAACGTCTATGGCCACGGCCCGTCGATCGGTCGTTAACCCCGACGGCCGTGGCCATGGACAGCTTACCTGCCTGCAGCGTCCCCCCCAGTCAGGCGCCGGCACTCTCTTCCGGATTCCGAGGGTCTCCGGCGGGTGCGCGCGCCCGCGCGTGCACGGCCTTAAAGGGCCAGTACGCGCGTTTTTGAAAAAACTGTAATCTGGCCCAGGATGCCCTGGGCTATAAAAAGGGCTCTGCTCTCTTGCCCTTTGCCAGAGCATTGTTAGTTCTCCCGTTGTTCGTCTTGCTTATGGTCTCCCAGTGTCTTCCAGCCTCCCAGTGTACCTTGCTCCTGTATTCCGTATCCCGTATCCTGTTTCCGTGCTACCTAGTGCTATTGCCGTGCTGTGCTACCTGCCGTGCTGTGCTACAGTCTACGCTACCCTGCTACGCCTCACCGAACGACTTCCCACCGCCTGGTTTTGGACGTGTCCGCCTCGCCACTGCCTACGATTGCCTCAGGTACTCTCGCTGAACCATTGAACTGTGTACCTTCTGGTTTGGCCAGCTGCCATCCCCGCTACGCGGTACGGCCCAGTGGGTCCACACCCCGCATCGTGACATCCACACCCCGCAGCGTGACAGATGCATTTGTATCCATAGTGAAGAGAGCTATTGAACAATTTAAAATACAGACCCTGCATTCGACCTTCAAACATCCTAACATGACTGGGGATGAAATACATGCTTTGAAGGCTCTGATCCATGATGACCACATCACAATTAAACCCGCGGACAAAGGTGGTGCTGTGGTCATCATGGATACGACCATGTATGAAAAAGAAATATGGAGACAACTGAGTGACACAGCAGTCTATAACAAACTTACCTCTGACCCAAAATTCAAGATAATGAGACAAATTCAAAATATTGTTAACAAGGCCCTACAAGATGGTATTATAGATGAAAAAACATACAAATATCTAATTATTGATAATCCAACAACACCAGTACTTTACATAGTACCAAAAGTACATAAATCATGAATTAACCCACCCGGACGACCGATAGTCTCCGGTACTGACTCAATTTTCAGCCACATGGCAGTATTTTTAGATAAAGTACTTATAGTTTTCTCTACTAGTGCATTCTCCTATATACAAGACACCTCTGACTTATTGAATAAACTAAACCTAGTTGAGGTACAACAAAGCCAACGCATCACATTAGCATCTTTTGATGTTACAAGCTTATATACGTCCATAGAACATCACAGGAGTTTACAAGTCACTGCTAAATATCTCCTAGAATCTAAATTTTCATCATAAGCACAACAATTCTTTTTGGATTTGTTAGAAATTATATTGACGGACAATTATTTTCTTTTTCGAGATGACTTCTTCATACAAACCCAGGGAACTGCCATGGGGTCAAATGTGGCCCCAACATATGCCAACATGTACAGGCGACACCTGGAGGAGACGTTCGTCTATGTGTCCCACCACTTCAGTCAAGACCTGAGGTGGTGGAGATACATATACAACGTCTTCCTTATTTGGATGGGCAGTGGAAGTGAACTACAGCTGTTACATTCATTTCTCAATACAATTGATACTACTGTAAAATTTACTCTCATAAGCTCTGACGTATCCATACAGTTTCTTGATGTGCAGGTTCATTTCCAAAATGGAGTGTTGACTACGGAACTTTATGTAAAACCTACTGACAAAAATACCCTATTGACATATAATAGTAATCATCCAAGGTCGATGGTTAGAAGCCTTCCTATTAGTCAATATATACTGGCAAAAAGAATTACCAGTTCAGAAGACAAAATAAAGGAGGCACTTCGACATATGGAAAATAAGTTCAGCCACAGAGGCTATCCAGTTTGTTCCCTCAAACGACAAAGAGAAACTTTAGATAAGATCAGTAGAGATACACTATTGACTGTCAAAGATAGCATTATAAAACCTTCCCGGATACCGTTAATTACTACATATGTAGAACACAGCCATTCTATCAACAAGATCATTCTCAAACATTGGCCAATGCTACAAAATTGTCTACCACATATTTCTGAGATCAATAGAGCCCCCCCTGTTCTAATACCAAAGATCACCAAACTTACAAGATAGAGTGGTCAGATCAGATATGGGCACAGGTAGAAAAGATAAAAGATAAACAGACATACATAATTCACTATAGTATTGATATGTGTTGTTGTTCATAAATATTCATAAATTAGTAAATTCACCGCCTGAAAGAACGATTAAAATATTTTTATTATTAAATGGTTAAAAAAATGGCTCAACCAGCCACTAATTCCAGAAACAGGCATAAGCAAGTGCTAGGCGAGAAGGGAAGTGCCCAGGGTGATGGTATGTTTCTAGCACCCAGGACTAACTCTCCCTACTTACTTCACCGCATCAATGGGAGAATGGATGGAGCCATGTACCTTCAAATCCTGAGTGACAACCTCCTTCCCTCCACCAGGACATTAAAAATTGCTCGTGGCTGGGTCTTCCAGCACGACAATGACCCGAAACATACAGCCAAGGCAACAAAGGAGTGGCTCAAAAAGAAGCACATTAAGGTCATGGAGTGGCCTAGCCAGTCTCCAGACCTTAATCCCATCGAAAACTTATGGAGGGAGATGAAGATCCGAGTTACCAAGCGACAGCCTCGAATTCTGAATGATTTACAGATGATCTGCAAAGAGGAGTGGGCCAAAATTCCATCTAACATGTGTGCAAACCTCATCATCAACTACAAAAAACATCTGACTGCTGTGCTTGCCAACAAGGGTTTTGCCACCAAGTATTAAGTCTTGTTTGCCAAAGGGATCAAATACTTATTTCTCTGTGCACAATGCAAATAAATATATATAATTTTGACTATGTGATTTTCTTTTTTTTTATATATATATATAATCTATCTCTCACTGGTAAAATTAACCTAGCCTAAAAATTCTAGACTGTTCATGTCTTTGACAGTGGGCAAACTTACAAAATCAGCAAGGGATCAAATACTTATTTCCTTCACTGTATACCATTGCTTTGTACACTATCAGTATGCTTGAAAAAGGCTCCTCAGATAGGGCCGAAACGTTGCACAAGGGTAAATAAAAACCTATTTTTTTCACTTTGAAATTGGAGTGCTGCCTATTCTTGGATACACAGAGTTTGCTACAAATTTATAGATGCGGGTTCCCTGACCCCGTCCCACCTAGTAAAGCAGCTGCTGCTGGACACCATATTTAGGCTGAGCGTCAGTCCATACCATGACGTTTTTTGGAGTTAAGAAAACAGCTTAGCTCCGCGAGCTTAGCTGTTTCTGGAAAATAAACATCCTGCTGTACACTGATGCTCCACATGAATGCGGCTGCCTCAGCAGGCGAAATGTGGTCAGGGAAGCCCATGTTCGGGAGATAGGTGTAGTTCCCAGAGATGGGACCCACATCTATCAGACATTTATTGAATAACCTGTGAATATGTCATAAATGTCCATCATGACAATCCCTAAAAGGTATGGCTTCCCACTGCCAGGTTCCCGCAGAAATGATCTATTACAAGGCATCCATTGCAATGGGCCATCCAAGAAAAGTGCATGAATGCCTGTTTGCTGCAGTTTTCTACTGTGGCTAATGTAGGCTGCCCTCAACAAAGAACTCCCTCTACCATATCTATATGTCTAAATAGGGGCTATTAACTAGAAAACCCCTTTGCTCATTTACATGTGTGTCAATGACATAAAACTATTAACAACAATCAGAGCAGATATTTGGATTATTGCAGATAACGTTCAATGTATGCCCCTTAATGACCAACATCTGAGAAGTGAAAAGTATCAGAGTATTGGTCAGATCCGGGGCAAACCGATACATTTATTGCCAACTTTGAACTGGAGCCCGACTAAAAAAGTTGTCATTTACATATAAACTCTTAGAGGAGCAATTCTAATTCCAAAAGGCAGAATTCTAAAACTGGATCAAAACCAGAATCCTCTTCCTAAACTTTGCAAGGTGGATCCAAGAAGTAGTATAGAGAAAAAACATCATAGGCAAACAAATAGATCAGAACACAAAAACAGCAAAGTAAAAGCAAAGCAATATTGCTTGATGTGATTTCCATTTCCCGACTCCACCAGATGTCAATAACAAGAATCTGTATTTTTCATATGTCTAGTTATAAATGAGTGAATTAGTCTTTTCAATGATGAATTAATATTGTAAGCATACTAACATAAGATTCGAGCCTCCCAAGAGTTGTACTTCTGCTGAAGCATAGGGGGTGGATTTATAATCTATACATGGTAGAAGGTTGGGAAAAAATGAACATGGACAGAAAAGCAAACACAACAGACTGATGAGATTGTACTTCATTCAAGACAGTTAATCCCATAATTACTGTTGTTTTATGCAAATATGCTAATTGTGCTAGCCCTTGTGTATGAGGTGAAAGGCACTAATCATTGGAGTTTATAACACAAGTACACACAAGATGACAGGTTGCTCTCAGTATTGTGTAGTGTGTAGTACTAATATTGACATACACTTCATTAAAGGCTTATTTTACGGGTTTCCTTTTTTGCGGTGCATATTTTTTTCTTTTTCTCGTTACAAATGGGTCGCTTGTACCATCCCCTCAGTAGTGTTTATGGGTGTAATCCCATTTTGCCTGTTGTTTTGTATTATCCTGTTTATGCTTCTTTCCTTCTGCTTCTCTGTACCCGTTATCTTAGTTTTCTTGATTTTCGTCCACATTTGTGAATCTCTTTGTACTCTCTCCACCTTCTCTTTCTTTAAAGGGATTGTCCACTTTTAATTTGTTTTATTAATTTATTTATAGAACAGGAAATCATACAGATCTAATATATATTTTGGAAAGTTTGTTTGAAGCCCGATTTTTCATTGGTTTAAAAGCAGTCCATGTGACTGCTGCAGCCTGTGATTGGCCTGTGATTGGCTGCAGCGGTCACATGGGATGAAACGTCATCCTGGGAGGCCGGACTGGAGGAAGAAGCAGGAGTTCTAGGTACGTTAACTTTTAATAATTTTAACTCCAGAGGTAGTAACTGCCGATCAGTTAACTCTTTCAGCACCCTGGACAGTGACTATCGCCTGACGTCGCCTAGCAATGCTCCCGTAATTTTTGGGTGCACACACGTAGCCACCCGTAATTACGGGAGACCCATAGACCACTTCCATCACCGTTTTCACGGCCATTTTTCACGGATCCGTGTGTCCGTGATTGGAACCATGTGCTTCCCGTGTGTACTCCGTGTACACTTCCGTGTTTCAGTTTCGGAGAGGAAACTGAAACCCGTTCACACTATGTGCACAATATTGTGAGTGCCGCACTTGCTATTCCCTGTCCAGCGGTACTCGCTGTCCAGGGTGCTGAAAGAGTTACTGCCAATCAGTGCAGCCCCTTAACTCTTTCAGCACCCTGGATAGAGACTACCGCTGGACAGGGAATACCATGTGCGGCGCTCACAATTAATGGAGCCCCAACCAAGTATTTAGTGCATATACTGGAAATGCTTTTCAGTAGGCCAAAATTTCGGTATTAAAAATCTTTTTTGAAATTGGGCTTATTTATTATTCTAATTTTCTGAGACACAAAATTTGGGGTTTTCATTAACTGTTACCATAATCATCAACATTAAAATAAAAAAATGCTGGAAATAGATCACTATGTGTGTAATGAATCCAGGGTCGAGCTAAAGGCCCATGGGCCCCGATGCAAAAGTCCTTCTTGGGCCTCCACCAACTTATTTTCATGGACGACAGCCCGCAGCTTTCAGCTGCATCACTGGGTCTTGTAAGTGACCCAAGAATGCAGCACTAGAAGCCAGGGACGTCACTAAGGTCTTAAAATGTCAGAGGCATTAGCACCAATATATATGCTCCCCAGAAAACAATGTGTGTGTGTATGTATATATAGGAGACAGCATATCTATAACACTATGACCCTATAGCTATGGATAGGATTAGATACAGTGTCTCAGCAGACAGTATCACGCATGATAGGATTAAATACAGTGGCTCATCAGACAGTATCACACATGATAGGATTAGATAAAGTGGCTCTGCAGACTGTATCACATATGACAGGCTTAGATACAGCGGCTCAGCAGACGGTATCATATATGACAGGCTTAGATACAGTGGCTCAGCAGACAGTATCACACATGATAGGATTAGATACAGGGCCCAGCAGACAGTATCCCACATGATAGGAATAGATACAGTGGCTCAGCAGACTGTATCACACATGATAGGATTAGATACAGTGGCTCAGCAGACACTATCACACATGATAGGATTTGATACACAGCTCAGGAGACTGTATCACACATGATTGGATTGGATACAGTGGCTCAGCAGACAGTATCACACATGATAGGATTAGATATAGGGCCCAGCTCGCTGACATTGCGGCTCCAGTGCTGGACCAGGAAATGTAAGTATAAGAATTGTTTTGCTTTCTTATGTGTTACAATTTTTTTGGGTGTATTTGTGTTTTTTTTACAGGTTCGGTCGTTGGACTACTTTGATAATGGCTTTTTTTTTATTCTCAATAAAATGGTTAATGAGCGTGACCCAGGGTGACCAGGGTGAGATGACCCACTGTTTCTGGCCTTTCCCAGCCTAATACTACCAGCCTGAGGCCGCCCCAGTACCTGACCATCACTACATATGGTCAGGTACTGGATCTGCCCAGCTCTTCCCGGTACCCCTGATGGTGGTGGGTAGTGGGGTAATAATGGGGGTTAGTGTTAGCCTTTTCACCTGCTAACATTAAACCCCGCCTTAGTAATGGACGTTGTCAATCAGCCAATGGCCATTACCAAGACGGTAGTAATAAAGTTTAAAAGAAAATACAGACATAAAAAAATTATTGAAATAAAACAAACCACACAATTTATTGAAAATAAAAAAAGCCGTCATCGAAGTAGTCCTCAAATCCAACGTAGTCCAACATCCGAACCAGTAAAAAAAGCACTAACACAAAAAAACCTCATTAGTAACACATGTGGTAGGCTTAGATACAGGGCCCATGTGTGATACTGTCTGTTGGACCCTGCATCTAAGCCTGTTACAGGTTAGGCTTAGATACAGGGCCCCAGCAGACAGTAATCTTACACAGTATAAGATTACTGTCTGCTGGGTGGCTCTTGGAAGATGGGGAGTGAAAAAGAAAAACACAAAAAATGACTTAGTCATGAAAGGGTTAAAGGGGTTGTCCCAAGATTAAAAGTTATCTTCTAACCACAGAATAGGTGATAACATGCTGATTGGTGGGGGTTTGACCGCTGGGACCCCCACCGATCATGATCATGGGGCTTTATTCAAATGAATAGAGCTGCAAGTCCCGCTTGCCCCCTGCTGCTTCATTCATTCTCTATGGAACTGCCGGACATAGCTGAGTGCTATATAGAGTGCTAAATAGAGCCGCAGGGCGCAAGCGGGACCTGCCGCTGTATTCATTCGGAGAAACAGGACTCCCAGCGGTCGGACCCCTAAAGTTCAACATGTTATCATCTTTCCTGTGGTTAGAAGATAACTTTTAAACTTGGGACCCTTTAAGCAGCAACTTGCCTTCTTTCTAGTTCCTTACCATTAAATTGCAGGCTGTGCAGGTCAGGACTACAGCACACCCTTTCCAGTCACAACAATGAAGTGGAGGTGGAGCAAGCGGTCCTTGATTGTCTCACCTCCCTACGCACTGGCCAACCAGGTTAGCGCACAGGGACATCATGTACCTCATGTAGCCCTTCCTCCCAGGCTCTCATGGACAACACAGCCGTCCACATGCTGGCAAGCTATCGTCCCCGGCAGCATTTTCAGACACGTGAGCGGGACGCGGGCAGGCTCTTCTGACTCAAAGAAAGTACAGACTGGTGGCGGAGTCATTGACATTAGATTGGCCATGAATTGTCCGAGCGTCACTGACTCCACCCCCCCCCCCCCCGCGCGGTACTTTCTGAGAGTTAGGAGAGAGTCCACCCACGTCCTGCAATCCTCCGCTATTGGTTCCCCCGGCCGACTTCCTCCGCTCTTGGTCCCCCCGGAAATCCACCGCTCTTGGTCCCCCTGGCAAAGTTAGGATATTGGCTGTACTGCACAGTGTGGTAAGGGGGGCCTCTGGGCCCCCTGGCTTAAGGGCCCAGTCGCAACTGTGACCGCTGCGACCCCTATAACTACGCCACTGAATGAATCTATAAAATATATGTTTCACTTTTTTTATTGAATTACTGAAATAAATTAACGTTTGGATGATATTCTAATTAATTGAGAAGGACTAGTATATAAACAATATGAGGTTAAACAATAATGGGGCACTGTAGAAACAATTATTTAAAATGAGAGAATTGCTACACAGCTTTACAATTTGTATTAGGCATTATTCACACGGCTGTGTTTGGTCCGTGAGCTATGGACCATATGACGGCCACATTTCCCGGACCAAAGACAGTTCAAGGAGCCATACTCCTAGCATCAAAGTTATGTATGATGCTAGGTGTCTATGCCTCCCCATGAAAATACTGTCCCATACTGTAATCCTGTTTTCAGTACGGGACGATAGTCCCGCGGGCAGGCAGGGACTCACAGCATCATGGATGACAATGATGTTAGAAATATGACTCCCTGAACTCTGTCTGGTCCGAGAAATGCGGCTAACATACGGTCGGTATCTTATGGAATGAACATAGCTGTGTAAATAAGGCCTAAAACATAGGGAGTGTGGGGGGGGGGCAAGTCACAGTTTGAGAAGCACTACTCCGGAATATTATCCACATAATAAGTCAATTTTTAGGGATAAGAAAATCCATAAATAATTTTTTTATTTTTTAAACACTAATAACTAGAAATGCTTTAATTACCTAAATGCATGTATGCACTCAAAATCAGATTAATAAAAAAGTTAAAAATAAAAGAGGCTTCCTTGTCATACACATGGTTATATTACGGTTTCATACAAGCTTTGAGATGTATGAAGCGGTAATACGGCACCCAATAAAGTCTACGGGGCTCTAGTGTACCTTTAGATGCCTCCAATTTCATATGAAGGTATAACGACCGCTGTACACAGACTATATGCTAGGGAAACACTGCCGGCTATACTATTCACAAGACTCTATCTGCTAGTCAGTGTGTCTCAAATAACTAATCTGTCCATTTCATGTCATGTTGAATTGACACTGTGCTGACAGCAGAGAAGTGAAAAAGAAGCTCAAAAGCTAAAATCCCATCACAATCAGTTTTACTAGTCAGAATTTTTGGAAAAAAAATAATGTGGTGGTGATATTTTTTTATGTGTGACAGTGGGAGATTTGTGTTATTAATAAAATGTGCACTTATGTGATACTGTAGGACTGTACGAGTGTGGGAGTGACCCCTATTCTTAAAGAGTCACTAAGTATATTTATTTGCAATGTATATATGTAGTCCTATGTAGCTATTACTGTATCATTGCATGCATTATGTTTGCTTCTATTATACAGGAGGAGGACGTGTTCCTGCTGTGTATTGCATATTATTGGTCCCTGGCATTTATATTGTGTTTAGTTGTGGTTCACAGGCTTGCTGCTGTAGCTTTAATATTTTGGCACCCAGACGCCATTTTGGTTAGGCTGTATTGACGTGCCATAACAGCATTGGAGTTGTGACACAGCGTGACTAGACTGCATCCTCTGGTGGTGGGGCTTAGTCTTTAAAATACATCTGTTTCCGCCTATCAGGGCTAAGTGCACGGGCTACGGCCCATAGAGAAGGAAGTGCTGCTGAGGTGTCTGAGGGACTCAAGTGCTGCTGTATAGTGTCGCCTACACGTGAGGGCCCTGAATTACAGTGACTGGAGCATCAACAATGTCTACTACTTCTTCGTGAGGTGGACAGGCAAGAAAAGTTTGGATAGGCAGCATTAGACCTACATTTGAAGAGGACTTGTCCCTTTATCAGGGAGGATTGCCGAGACTCAGTCCTACAACTGTAATCATTGCCTGAACCAAGTTGAAATGTGTTAAAGAGACGGTGCCGCTCATATCTTGAGAAGCGTTGTATTGCTGTCTTGCTGTCTGCTTGTTTTGGTGTGTGAGTGTAAAAGTCCTTTAACACCGGCCCATTTTGGCCGGTACAACATTTGCTCCTGTTACACGGAGCTAGTATGGGGACGAGCGTTCATTACTCCATTCGCTTGTCCCCATACATTTCTAGCATGGCAGCAGCACGTCTCCTTGTTTACACAGGGAGATGTGCTGCCGCCAACGATAATAGTTTGGGCATTTAAAACAATACATTCAGCCCATGAACGATACAATCAGCCAATGCAATCAGCTCGTTCCTCAGCTGATCGTTGCCCTGTTTACACAGCGCCATTATCCGGAATGAACGTTCTGTGAACGCTCATTTGGGCTTTTGCAGCAAGGGTAAGGGCAAATCAATATGCAAATGATAACCTACCATGGACTTTCAAGATGTTGGTTGTTTGCATACTATGTAGAAAAAAAGCCCAATGTTCTGAATCTCCAGGCTACATCATTAGTGGGAGTAAGAACTTCAATACCACATCGAGGCATGCTTTAGTGATAAAAGAAATGCCATGACATATTCTAGAATCCCAGCTAGGATTTACTTTACCCGGGGCAGAGATTCCATTTCCTGTTTTTTACCTGTATCAAAATTCTTAAGAAGTGGCTTGTTGGCACCCCCTTTGCATCTGGCACCTGCGGCACATGTAAACCCCCTAGACATGCCCCTCGCAGAATCTCTTTAAATAAAAAATAAAAAAGTGGTAATAACAGGAAAACTAATGTTAAATATACAGACATAAGCATTTCTGTAGATATCATGGTCTATAGTGGTAAGAAAAAAATTATACTTATAATCTTCATTCTTAATCCAGTTATCAGTTTCATAAAATGAAATTGTGCTAATCAACCGCCCATTCTTTTCACCTTGACTGTTAAGAAGGATCAAGAAAGAAACAATTAGCGTTGACCCCACATGTAGAGAACGTGGTGGGAATTCCATTCTATTTGTCAGTGTGGTAAGATCAGTAAGTTCTTGTGATTTTCATGATAAAATTGTAGGTCTGCATGTGAAATCAGACCTTTGGTGTTTGAAGTAATGTCTCTCCGTTGGAGAGAACCTTCAGGGGACCAACAATTAATCAACATCATTCTGCTTCCAGCTAGAAAGTGCATATTGAACAAATGGATATATAATTCGGCACTCACAAATAGACAATTATCTTATCAGCCACAGCTAATAATATCTATGGCGTAATGGGACCTATTATTAGATAAGGAGTTTACTCCCCATAGTTGGAAAAAAAATAGCATAATTATATTACAGAACCTTAATGGAAAAAAGTTGCTGAAAGCCACGGGTGGTTGAGATCAGGTTGTTCCCTGGTCAAGCTCTTTTGCTATTACTATATTTTCCGTATGTACATTGTGTATACATTTTATTTTTGGTGGGAAATGTTTTTTGTTTACCATAGTAGTAAATGACTGAGCAATTTTAGAAAATAGAAAAAACACCCAGTTTCTTATTTGAGTAATTTTGAGGCATTATTTTGAAGAATCATAAAACCTTTCATGAAAATTGTTTTAGATTAAGGACATCATAACATTGATAATAATATATGAGAAAAGATAATTCAAAGTATAAAATAATAATGTGTCTTGCTTAGATTTTCAATGTCTTACTAAAGGGACACATACATTTCTTAAAGAGGACATGTCAGCTTTCCTGACATATTTGTTTTAGTAAATACTTGCATACCTATGAAATAACATTTCTGGAGCACCTTTTCTAGGAATTCTGCGATCAGGGTTGCCATCCTCCTCGTCAATATTTTTTTCTGGACAACTGAGCCATAAATCAAGGACAGCCTAAAATTTTCATGGATAGATGCTTTTCCCCTTTATATAGGCCACGCACCAAACAACCCAACCTAATCACCTTGAATCATGACTACAACAAGCCCTTTATCAGCTCTCCATAAGTAATTAAGACATACTATACCTCAGACCAAAAAAATTATTAAGACATCCCAAAGATGAATTCAAACGCCAAAAATAAGACAAACCCCAAAGAAGACAGCCCCCAGAATAAATTAAGACAGACCCCAGACCCTAAGACTAATTAAGACAGACCCCAGACACTAAGACTAATTAAGACAGACCCCAGACTTCAGACCCCAAAACGAGCTACTATAGACCCTAATGCTGGAGAAACGGCACTACAGAGCAGATTCTTATCATCATCCGTGAGCTGTGTTCTGGGCTTTGGCAAGATGATGTATGTAGGTGGAGGACGCTGGCAGAAGCCGAAGCTGAAGGCGAATAGGATAGGTATGTGGCTACTCCTTTATTGCAAGCGCTGCCAATCATAGGTTGTCTTGAAAATGCACAAGAGGGTTGCCTCCACATGTGTGTGAGCAAGAGAGTTTGTCCTCCTCTGTGCCCAATATTAAACAAGGGCAGCTCTGCTAAATGTCAATATGTCTGAGGTCAGAACTACTGATAGGTCTATTTTAGACTCTGAATTTTATCACATTCATCCAATAAACTGTTTTAGCATATCAACCAGTGGCGGATTATCATTGGGGCGGTTCGGGCGGCCGCCCGGGGCCCAAGGCTACCGGGGGGCCCATGGTCGACCGAACCACACATGATCGCACGGCCCCCCTCATGCCCGGTATGGCATCGCTAGCACCGGAGGGGGCCCCGGTGCTAGCGGCAGTCAGATTCACACATCAATGAAAATTTACTATAGTAACTGGGGCCTATGTAATAAACTACACGGGCCCCTGTTACTATAGTAACTGACAGTACTTACCCTCCTCTTCCTGGAGGTAGTGACGTCACAGCGCTGTGCGCAGCACATAACGTCACGATGCTATGCGCCGCACACAGCATCCCGACATTTGATGAAGCGAGGACCAGCGGCCGAAGAGGAGGTAAGTTTAATTTTATTGTCTAGCTGATGGGTTGGGGTCAGACAACCGGGACCCCTGCTAATCAGCTGCTTTGAAGGGGTTGCAGCCGCTCGTACGAGCGCTACTTCCCCTTCATTCCGGTCACTTTCTCACACTGAATCACCGACACGGACGTGTCAGCGATTCACAGTGTGAGCAAGTGAGGGAAATGTAGGGGAAGCAGCACTCGTACGAGCGGCTGCAACTCCTTCAAAACAGCTGATAGGCGGGGATCACGGGTGTCTGACCCCAACCCATCAGCTATTGATGGCCTATACTGAAGATAGGCCATCAATGTTTAGGGACTGGACAACCTTTAAAGCCTACCATGTGTTAGGCTTAGATACAGGGCCCCAGCTTATACTGCATAAGAATACTGTATGCTGGACCCTGTATCTAAGCCTACACTAGGCTTAGATACAGGGTCCAATAAACAGTATCACACATGCACATGGGCCCTGTATCTAGGGCCCTGTATCTAAGGCCCTGTTCACATCACCGCTGCCCTTTTGTTGAGGGGTTCCGTCTGGTTAACCCCTCAACGGAAAGGCAAATGGAAACCTTAGCTTCCGTTTGCATCACCATTGATCTCAATGGTGATGGAAACTTTGCTAAAGATTTGCGTTTGGGGGATATTCATTTGTATCTATAGGGGGCTGTGTGTAACGCTCTCTACGGGGGGGGGGGGGGGGGGATGTGTGATATCTACAGGGGGCTGTGTGTGGCGCTATGTACAGGGGGCTGTGTGTGGCACTATGTACAGGGGGCTGTGTGTGGCACTATGTACAGGGGGCTGTGTGTATGTGGTGTTTTACAGTCTGTGGTATTATTATATTCAGGTGCGCAGTGTTTGGTGCTATTATATTTAGGGGTACAGTATGTGGCACCATGATAACTTTATTTTCATTTATAGGTGTGGAAATGTTGGAAAAGTGAGGAGTCGAAGACATCTGAGTGGCAAATTCTGCAGAAATCAGTCATGGCCGGGAGAAGTCGTCATGAGCGCTGGACCGGATGGAGAAGAAAAGAGGAAAAAAACTACTAGAATCTGAGACGTCGTCACATGTGAGTCACTAGATTTATAGAGAATCTGTCACCTCTCCTGACATGTTTATTATAGGAAATCCTTGTATTTCACAAAAAGTCTTTCTGCAGTCCAGGACTGATACACAATTCCCCTTGTAAGGAGGATGTGTCGCTGCACAGTGTGATACTGTCAGTATGTAGGGACACAGTTCTGTGACAAGGGGAATCCGTAACACCCATTTGTTAATGCTTGCCCAAAAAGGTAGTGTTAAAAATAGTTACGGCGCGGCAGGGCGGCGGTGCGCAAGGGGGGCCCAAGTTTGGGTAACAGCCCAGGGCCCATCGTCTACTTAATCCGCCACTGATATCAACCTTGTGTGTACTTACACCTCCATGATTAATTCTTGTGAAAAACACTGGGGTACCGGGAATTGAAAGAGTTAACCAAGTAGCCCCTGCACACATGTTTAGGTCAGGTTTTAAAGTGTCACATTAGTTTTGAAGCGTATATCTTTAAAGCAAACACTATGAAACTACATTCTATTTGTTATCTGATGTTACAAATGATTCCTCTGCTTCCTGAGCCCATAAAGAATAGATAGACCCCAGACCGAACAGCCAATCCTGTACATCTCTGTCATCACAGTGTGGCTTTCCCCGCTTTCATATGCCATAATTATTACCAAACGACGTGAAATTGTCACGTCCCAGATCCTCTAGTAGGCTTGGACACAGTTTTGCAATGTGACTTCAGCTTCTCTGTTGGCGAGACGATGATAATGCTTGTAATTGGAGTAAGAATTATCTTGCACATACTATATTCAAGACTGTAGGTACTATCAGAGAATTGACCTTGAAAATGTCAATAATTATACCTCAACTAACCAATTTATTCATTACATGTGAACAATAAATTATAAACAAATAATAATGATGTGATAAAATAATATAAATACGTTAATAATAATAATAAGGCCCTGTTCACACAGAGTTTTTTTGACGAGTTTTTTGGCACGGAAACCGCTCCGCAAAACTCGTCAAAAACCACCCGCAAATTTGCCTCCCATTGATTTCAATGGGAGGCGCACAAGTTTTTTACCGCGAGCGAAAAAACCGCGTCGCTGTAAAAAGAAGCGACATGACCTATCTTGAGGCGGTTTCCGCCTCCAACACCGCATTTCAATCAGTCAGAAACGGGAAAAAAAACACCTCGAGTATTTTGACTAGTTTTTCTCAAACCACTGTGCAAAAAACGTCTGGAGCAGTTTTTGCAGGAGGAATTTTCCTCCTGCAAAAAACTCAGTGTGAACACAGCCTAAAGTTGATGCTGTGATAAATTAATAATAATAATGCAATGTAATAATAATAATAATGCAATAAAAAAGCTATTGTAAAATAATAGAACAATAACAACATCAATAACAATATAATATAAAAATAATGTTATGCAATACATCATTTTTTTTTATAATAATAATCCTAATAATACCCACAACAACAATAACAATATATAAATTAATAATTATGTAATACAATAAATACAGCATTATCGTCATTATTAACCCCTTAACGACCACCACGGCGGCGCTTCAGAAGAAGTTTTCACTCATCAGACGGGGTTCTCCTGTAGCCCAGGCTGTTGCTAAAAGCCTCGGGCTTCAGGGCATCGATCGTAGACCACTAGCATAGTGCTATTAAAAAATACAACTTGTTCCGCAAAAAACAAGTCCTTATACAGCTACGTCGATGGAAAAATAAAAAAGTTAAAAGCTTGAAAGCGACGATTGAAAAACGTAAAAAATTTTCTTGGTCATTTAAGGTTTAAAATACCTTCGGTATTAAGGGGTTAATAATAATAATAATAATAATAATAATAATGCCAACAACAATAACAATATATAAATTAAGAATTATGAAATACAATAAATACAACATTATCATCATTATTATTATTATTAATAATAATAATAATAATAATATTAATATTAATAATAATAACGACAATCATATAGAGGATATAACATTTGTAAGGTAAGTGTGGGTTAAAGAAGAGAATGATAAACATGAGAGGTCCAGAGATAAATCATAACATTCCACAGCATTTTAAACCCTTCTTATTTGGGGATAATATGCTGTATTTGTACCAATTCAGATACTGCGCTGGATTAACATACTTTTATCGAGCAGCTTTGTGTAATTGGCCACGCATTTGCTAAAGAGTAACATTTGATAAGTTACAGATGAAAAGTAACATTTAGCATTAGGACACTGACAGCCTGGAAGCAGAAGTGAATATTTTTATTTGTAGCTGTAATTTATTTTTATACAGTGCTGACAGTTTACTTAGCATTTTAGTTAAAAGCATGTAAAATACAATCTTAAATAATGCTCACAACATCCATTCAGATATAAAGGCTACAGCCAGAAACATAAATAGTAAGAAGAGGTTCTTGTCTGCTCTTAATGGAGTTATACAACAGCAAATGCCATTTTGATTATGTGGTGTTATAAAAATAAGGTCTGGCTACTAAGGCCATGTGCAGAGCAATTACTTAAGCAATATGGGCAGTATTTTGAGAGGAGAGGAGTCTGTGAGCAGGGCAGGAACTGGAAAAAGGAGAAGAGCCAGATAGCCAGTCCCTCCAAAACTTCTGGTATAGAATGGCATATAACTGGCTGAAGGCAGAGGTAAAAAGGTTAAAGTAGTATTCCCATCTCAGGCATTTATAGCATATCTACATGTCTGATAGAATCAGGTCCTAGCTCTGGGACGCGCGCTTATCTCAAGACTGGCGGTCCACCTACCCCGTCTCCACCTGGTGTGCCGGCCAATGACTGCTGCATACAGGCGGAGACAGTGTGGAGTAACTGCCTGAATAAGGTGGCCAGCAGTCGCCACACCAAACGGGGTTAGGGTTTGTGTCCCCCGATCTCGAAATAGGTGCGTAGATCAGCCATAAATATCTGAAATGGAAATACTCCTTTAAGGATGGGCCTCTACTCATGGGCCAGTGCTGTGTGCTTGCCCCCAGGCTAAAATTTGCCAGCCAGCCCCTGTCTATTATATTGCTGCAGGGATAAGGTAGATATGGAGCATAGTAGCACTATACACAATACACATAGCTAAGGCTCTGTATACAGCTCTACTGTTGCTCTCTGGTCTTTGGGGGAGCGGAATGTACTCCATCACTTCCTGGAGGCTGCAATAATCTATGACATATCATTGTCAAATAACTCAAATTTATTGCAGCTGCCATAATGTGCACACACCCTGCTGCACTGTCTAGAAAGACAATACAGGACAGAAGTGTGTATCTCTGAGGGCATGTTCAGACGTGGCAGAGTTTTTCCGCTGCAAATGTTGGTGCAGATTTGGGGCAATTATGCAACGAATCTGCACCTACATTTGCATGCTCTGGAGGGAAAATGCCGCACCGCAGCCTATGGTCCGCAGCGGAGTTTTCCGCAATGTCTGAACTAACGCCTAAAAATGTATTGAAACAAATCTAAAAAACAGCCGCTGGAGAATTCCACTGCGGACTCTCCGCAGCGGAATTCCACAGCAATTCCGCCACGTGTGAACATGCCCTAAGGTATGGCCAGACGTAGCGGAATTGCTCTGGAATTCCGCTGCGGAGCATAGGCTGCGGTGCGGAATTTGGTGTCCGCAGCATACAATGGTTGTTGCGGACGTGTGGCAGACTGGTTGCGGACTCATTGCGGAATTTCTCCATTGACTTCAATGGAGATTCAAAATTCCGCAATGAAGTCCGCAGATGTAATGTAGATGTTATGTGTGCTGCGGAGCGTATTGGTTTTATAACATGACATTTCTTCATTCTGGCTGGACCTATGTATTTCTAGGTCTACAGCCAGACTGAGGAAGTCAATGGGGCTCCCGTAATAACGGGTGACTACGTGTGTGCACCAGTAATTACGGGAGCGTTGCTAGGTGACGTCAGTAAATAGTCACTGTCCAGGGTGCTGAAAGAGTTAAGCGATCGGCAGTAACTGTTTCTGCACCCTGGACAGTGACTACCGATCACACTATACATCAACCTGTAAAAAAAATAGAAGTTCATACTTACCGAGAACTCCCTGCTTCTTCCTCCAGTCCGGCCTCCCTGGATGACGTTTCAGTCTAAGTGACGGCTGCAGCCAATCACAGGCTGCAGCCGTCACATGGACTGCCGCGTCATCCAGGGAGGTCGGGCTGGATGCCGAAAGAGGTACGCGTCACCAAGACAACGGCCGGTAAGTATATAATTCTTTTACTTTCACTAGGGAAAGTGCTGTCCCTTCTCTCTATCCTGCACTGATAGAGAGAAGGGAAGTACTTTCACCTCAAAGAGACAATAGTGGGTGAATACTGTGAGGAGGTTAAAACCTTGTGGGTAGAACTAGAAAGGGAGGTAAACACTGAAAAAATTACTTTTGGTGTAATCTATAGACCCCCCAATATAACTGAGGAGATGGATGTTCAGCTATATAAACAGATGGAGCAGGCTGCACAGGCGGGTACTGTAGTGATAATGGGAGATTTTATTTTCCGGGATATTAATTGGTGTCATGGTTCGGCTTCAACTGCAAAGGGGAGACATTTCCTCAACCTGTTGCAGGAAAATTTTATGGGCCAGTTTGTGGAAGACCCGACTAGAGGTGAAGCTCTGTTGGATCTGGTCATTTCTAATAATGCAGATCTTGTTGGGAATGTCAATGTTCGTGAAAACCTCGGTAACAGTGATCATAATATAGTTACATTTTACCTATACTGTAAAAAACAAACGCAGGCTGGGAGGGCAAAAACATTTAATTTTGAGAAAGCCAATTTCCCCAGGATGAGGGCTGCAATTCAGGATATAGACTGGGAAGAACTAATGTCAAATAATGGAACAAATGATAAATGGGAGATTTTCAAATCTACTTTGAGTTATTATAGTGCAAAATGTATTCCTATAGGTAACAAGTATAAACGACTCAAATTAAACCCCACATGGCTTACACCTTCTGTGAAAGGGGCAATACATGACAAAAAAAGGGCATTTAAAAAATACAAATCTGAGGGTACAGCTGTAGCCTTTGTAAAATATAAAGAGCTTAATAAAATCTGTAAAAATGTAATAAAATTAGCAAAAATACAAAATGAAAGGCAGGTGGCCAAGGATAGTAAAACAAATCCTAAAAAATTCTTCAAGCATATAAATGCAAAAAAGCCCAGGACTGAACATGTAGGACCCCTAGATAATGGTAATGGGGAGTTGATCACAGGGGATGAAGAGAAGGCAGAGTTACTAAATGGGTTCTTTAGCTCTGTATATACAACTGAAGAAGGAGCAGCTGATGTAGCCGGTGCCAGTGCTGTTAATATATCAGTTGATATACTGAACTGGATGAATGTAGAGATGGTGCAAGCTATATTAAATAAAATAAATGTGCACAAGGCCCCGGGACCAGATGGATTACACCCTAGAATTCTTAAAGAGCTTAGTTCAGTTATTTCTGTTCCCCTTTTCATAATATTCAGAGAATCTCTAGTGACTGGTATAGTGCCAAGGGACTGGCGCAGGGCAAATGTGGTGCCTATTTTCAAAAAGGGCTCTAGGTCTTCCCCAGGTAATTATAGACCAGTAAGCTTAACATCCATCGTGGGGAAAATGTTTGAGGGGCTATTGAGGGACTATATACAGGATTATGTGACAATAAATAGCATTATAAGTGACAGCCAGCACGGTTTTACTAAGGACAGAAGTTGTCAAACTAACCTAATCTGTTTTTATGAAGAGGTGAGCAGAAGTCTAGACAGAGGGGCCGCTGTGGATTTAGTGTTTTTGGACTTTGCAAAGGCATTTGACACTGTCCCCCATAGACGCCTAATGGGTAAATTAAGGACTACAGGTTTAGAAAATATAGTTTGTAATTGGATTGAGAATTGGCTCAAGGACCGTATCCAGAGAGTTGTGGTCAATGATTCCTACTCTGAATGGTCCCCGGTTATAAGTGGTGTACCCCAGGGTTCAGTGCTGGGACCACTATTATTCAACTTATTTATTAATGATATAGAGGATGGGATTAATAGCACTATTTCTATTTTTGCAGATGACACCAAGCTATGTAATATAGTTCAGACTATGGAAGATGTTCATGAATTACAGGCAGATTTAAACAAACTAAGTGTTTGGGCGTCCACTTGGCAGATGAAGTTTAATGTAGATAAATGTAAAGTTATGCATCTGGGTACCAACAACCTGCATGCATCATATGTCCTAGGGGGAGGTACACTGGCGGATTCACTTGTTGAGAAGGATCTGGGTGTACTTGTAAATCATAAACTCAATAACAGCATGCAGTGTCAATCAGCTGCTTCAAAGGCCAGCAGGATATTGTCGTGTATTAAAAGAGGCATGGACTCGCGGGACAGGGATGTAATATTACCACTTTACAAAGCATTAGTGAGGCCTCATCTAGAATATGCAGTCCAGTTCTGGGCTCCAGTTCATAGAAAGGCTGCCCTGGAGTTGGAAAAAATACAAAGAAGAGCAACGAAGCTAATTAGGGGCATGGAGAATTTAAGTTATGAGGAAAGATTGAAAGAATTAAACCTATTTAGCCTTGAAAAAAGACGACTAAGGGGGGACATGATTAACTTATATAAATATATTAATGGCACATACAAAAAATATGGTGAAATCCTGTTCCTTGTAAAACCCCCTCAAAAAACAAGGGGGCACTCCCTCCGTCTGGAGAAAAAAAGGTTCAAGCTGCAGAGGCGACAAGGCTTCTTTACAGTGAGAACTGTGAATCTGTAGAATGGCCTACCGCAGGAGCTGGTCACAGCAGGGACAGTAGATGGCTTTAAAAAAGGCTTAGATAATTTCCTAGAACAAAAAAATATTAGCTCTTATGTGTAGAAATGTTTCCTTCCCTTTTCCCTTCCCTTGGTTGAACTTGATGGACATGTGTCTTTTTTCAGCCGTACTAACTATGTAACTATGTAACTATGTAACTATGTAATACGCAGCGGCTAGTCCGCATCAATTTACTGCACATTTTGGGCAGATCCGCAACAGAATCTGCAACGCAGATTCTGTGCGGCATTGATGCGGACAGTTGCGGAAGAAATACGCCACGTCTGGGCATGCCCTAAGGGTATGTTGCCACACACAGGATACGCTGCAGATTTTCTGCAACAGAAAATCTGCAGCAGAATCTCTAGAAAAACGCTGGTAAATCTCTCACAGACATCCGCACCAAATAGTGTGTTTTTCCTGCTAATATTGCTAACCTGTGGATTTAGTGTTAAACATTGGTTATAGCAAAGTATATATGCACCAGCGAATTTCTAGTGTTTTTTACTGCGTTTCTACTGCATAAACTCTTAAAACCGCAACAAGATAAATTTGTTGCCAAATTTCTGCTCCTCATTGTCGACTATGGGCCAAACACGCAGAATCTCTACACTGAGCACGCAGCATAAAATTTACATGCTGCGGAATTAAAAAACACACCGCAGAACACTTTCCGCATTATTTTTGTGCGTTTTTTTCCGCAGCGTGGTCAAGAGATTTTCTAAATCTCATTCAGTTTGCTGTTACTGTAAATGCTGCGGAAGTTAGTTGCGAAAACTCTGCAGCGTTTACGCTATGTGGGAACCCAGCCTTATATTGCCACATCCAAGACAATTTGACATAAATATGAAACAGCTACAACAGTTAATAGAACAAGAAACGCATTAATTCTCTTCTACAGACTTACATCTAATTAATGAAACTAAAATGAAATACTGTACATTCCTTTTAGTATCAAAAACAAAGTGGACAAGTGACTGGTGACAGTTTTCGAGTCCCTCTAAGGGTATGTTCACACACACTAATTACGTCCGAAATTACGGCTTGAACGCATTGACAAATATCTGCCCATTGAAAGCAATGGGCTGACGTTTGTCTGTTCACACGAGGCGTGTATTTACGCGCCGCTGTCAAAAGATGGCGCGTAAATAGACGCCCGCATCAAAGAAGTGACCTGTCACTTCTTGGGGCGTAATTGGAGCCGTTATTCATTGACTCCAATGAAAAGCAGCGCCAATTACGTCCGTAATGGATGCGGCGTTGAAGCGCCTGCACATGCCGTTACGGCTGAAATGACGGGGCTGTTTTCTCCTGAAAACAGCCCCGTAATTTCGGCCGTTACGGATGCTGTCGTGTGAACATACCCTAAGAGTTACAGAACATTGATAAGTCTGGCCTAAAGTTCATGAGTACGTTTTTATTGTTATTCATATCTATTTCCTAAAACCAAGAAAAGTCCTTTAAAATAAATTCATTTTTAAGAATCTTTAAAAAAAAACTATTTGGGTATTTATATTTCTGTAGGACTCTGGATGAGACAAGATGATTTTGCAAAAACAGTTTTCTCAATACTACGACCGCACATTCCCCTTTCACTGCCCCTAAGTGCCTATTCAGACGAACGTATAAATAGTCCGTGTGATGGACGTTTTTTTTAACAGGCGGCACACTGCTCTGTGTATTCTATAGGGCTGTTCACACGGCCATTGTTATAACAGGCTGTGTGAAGAGCCCGTGAAAAAATAGGACATGTCCTATTTTTGTCTGTTTTCACGGATCCCTCAATATACTCAAGTCTATGAGGGGTCTGCAAAAATGGGTCCCGCACAGGCGTGAATCGGTCGTGAAAAACTGCAGTTTTTCACGGCCGATTTCAGACATGTTCGTCTGAATATAACCTTACTTACCAACACATACTCCTGCACCCATTAAGGGAAATTATTCCATATTGCTGTAAGAAGAGCAAGAGATCAATTGTGAGTGCATTTCCCTTAACTTCTTAACGCCGAAGGACGGATATATCCATCCTCTGCAGCTGCTAGTTCGCGCAGGAGGACGGATATATCCGTCCTGTGATGGCGCGGGTACTGAGACTGTACCCACGCGATCAGCGGCAGGAGCACGGCTGTTATACACAGCCTGGCTCCTGCTGCAACTGCCGGAATCGAAGCGCGCTCCGATTCCGGAAGTTTTCAATAGTGACAGCGGCATCTAATGTGTTTGACAGAGGGAGCTCCCTCTGTCACCCCATCGGCGCCCCCGCAAACAAATCGCGGGTCGCCGTCGGGTTTCCATGGCAGCGGGGGGTCTAACAAAGACCCCCAGGTCTGCCTTCAGCATCTGCCTGTTAGGCGATGCCGGAAGCATGACCTAACAGGTTGCCTGTCAGTTTTACACTGACAGGCAATAATGCTTTGGTATACTAAGTATACCAAAGCATTATATATGCGATCAGCAGATCGCATGGTGAAGTCCCCTGGTGGAACTAAAAAATAAAATGTCAATCAGTTAAATAAAGTTGGTGAAAAAAAATAAAAAAATAATTACAGTAAAAGTGTCAAAACAAATCACACACACACATATATGGTATCCCCGCGATCATAACGACTTGCACAATAAAATGAACACATTAATTAAACCGCCGGAAGAACGGCGTCCAAAAAAAACGCAAAAAACAACGGCAAAATTCTCTCTTTTCTCCCATTCCCCCCATAAAAAATGTAGTAAAAATTAATCTATAAGTCCTATGTACCCCAAAATAGTACTAATGAAAACCACACATTGGCCCACAAAAATCAAGCCCACATACTGCCACATTGACGGAAAAATAAAAACGTTACAGCTCTTGGAATGCGGCGATGCAAAAACAAGTAATTTTTTTCTAAAAGGCTTTTTATTGTGCAAACGTAGGAAAACATATAAAACCCTTACATATTTGGTATCCCCGTAATCGTGCCGACCCATAGAATAAAGTTAACATGTTATTTACGCTGCATAGTAAACGGCGTAAATTTGTAACGTGAAAATCAATGCTGGAATAGCTGCTTATTTTCAATTCTCTCCTAAAATAAAGTTAATAAAAGTTAATCGATATATTATATGCATCTAAAAATGGTACAATTACAAAATACAACTCGTCCCGCAAAAAACAAGCCCTTATATGGCTATATAGACGGAATAAAAAAACAGTTACGACTCTTGGAATGCAACCATGAAAAAGCAAAAAATAATCCTTGGTCATTAACGTGCAAAATGGCCCGCTCATTAAGGGGTTAAAAAAGAACATTTTGCAATGTAACAAAGAACGTCATATATAATTTAGAATGTATTTAATCGAATAAAACCCAAAAAACATGCAGGTGCCCACTTAGCAAACTGTTAAAGAGACTTTGTCACTTCCGAAAACTCCCCTAAACTACAGTAATCCGTAAATAGCTTGAAAAACTTTCGGAGATGACAGTTTGCCATTAAGTCTTTAGTGACCTTTGCAAGCTGGAACCAAAAATATCTAAATAAGCACATACATTTCAGCCATTGGCAATATAGTATCTCCTATCAGGGATGAGAGAAGCTCTCTTGGTGCCCAAGGCAGGGTATTCAGAATGCACTCCACCAACCTTCAGTCCCTGGAGTTCAGAATGATAGCTGTAGGATAGGCATTCAATCATTCAATTGCCCTCTGCCTCCCCTTTACCCAGCAACACCAATCCCCAAAGTTCTTAGTAACAATACGGCTCCCTATCACCCCCTCCCTCATACACTCATCCCCTCCACATATGTGCAGCGCTCAATGCAATCCAACTGACAACCCTAACGCATATCTGTAAGAGGGTTCGCTTGCTCCTGCAGCTTGCCTCCAACCTCCATCCCACACCTCGAATTTCACCTTAGTGCAGGGGAAGTACTTATTAGACCCTGACGCTTACAGCATTATCGGCCACTAAGACACAGTGTTCCACTTAATGTATAAAATGGGCCGCAAAGTGATTGTCCATTCAACATCTGTCATGCTGAACTTCAGGGATCAAGGGGCTGGGGCGTCATGGGAAACCACCGCCATGGGCACCAACAGAGCTATATAAGGACCTAGCTTTTTTTTTTGGTAAATACTTGCATTGCCCATGAAATAAGGCTGGGTTCACACGAGCACATTAACGTCCGTAATGGACGGACGTATTTCGGCCGGAAGTCCCGGACCGAACTCAGTGCAGGGAGCCGGGCTCCTAGCATCGTAGTTATGTACGACGCTAGGAGTCCCTGCCTCTCCGTGGAAATACTGTCCCGTACTGAAAACATGATTACAGTACGGGACAGTTGTCCTGCAGAGAGGCAGGGACTCCTAGCATCGTACATAACTATGACGCTAGGAGCCCGGGTCCCTGCACTGAGTTCGGTCCGGGACTTCCGGCCGAAATACGTCCGTCCATTACGGACGTTAATGTGCTCGTGTGAACCCAGCCTTACAGTAGTGGAGCATCTTTTCTAACACAGAAATGTCAGTAGAGTGAACAGATCCTCTTTAAGGCTACATGCACACGTTGCATATTTTGCTGCGGAAAATACGCACCAAAACTGCAGCAATATGAAGAAAATTTGCCTGTAAAAACCACACTTGAAGTCGATGGGTGCGTGAAAAACATGGACAACACACTAACGACATATGTGTGCTGTCCTTGTTTTTCACACACCAGTTGCTAAAGAAATGCTAGAAAAAAAACAAAAAACAGGAACACTGATGCCACACGAAATTGAAATGCATGAAATACGCAGGTCTGAATAAGGCTTTAACGCTGTGGAATTTTCACAGAGAATTTTGTTGCGGAAATTCTGCAACTTTTAAGCTATGTAGAAACCCAGCCTAAACATGCATGTCCATATGAAGTGAATCCATGGACCCCACAATCAAATACACATGTCCATATAACCAGGTCCTGAGATTTTGGTGGATTTAGGCCTCATGCACACGACCGTAAAAACTCCCGTTATTACGGGTCGTAATTACGACCCGTAATAACGGGCTCATAGACTTCTATTGGCGACGGGTGCCTTCCCGTTTTCTCACGGGAAGGTGCCCGTGCCGTTGAAAAAGATAGAACATGTCCTATTACAGGCCGTAATAACGGCACGGACAGTCCATAGAAGTCTATGGAGCTCTCGTAATGACGGGTGGCTACATGTGTGCACCCGTCATTACGGCAGCGTTGCTAAGCGACGTCAGTAAATAGTCACTGTCCAGGGAGCTGAAAGAGTTAACTGATCGGCAGTAACTCTTTCAGCACCCTGGACAGTGACTACCGATCAGTATAAACCTGTAAAAAATAAAAAACGTTCATACTTACCAAGAACTTCCTGCTTCCTCCAGTCCGGTCTCCCGCCCGTTGCCTTGGTGACGCGTCCCTCTCGACATCCGGCCCGACGTCCTGGATGACGTTTCAGGCCATGTGACCGCTGCAGCCAATCACAGGTCAATCACAGGCTGCAGCGGTCACATGGACTGCCGCGTCATCCAGGGATGTCGGGCTGGATGTGAAGAGAGGGACGCGTCACCAAGACAACGGCCGGGTAAGTATGAATTTCTTTAACTTTTATTACAGAAAAGGCTGTCCCTTCTCTCTATCCTGCACTGATAGAGAGAAGGGGCTGCCGATTAGTGCAGTGCTATTTTGCCGCCAAAAACGTGCCCGTAAATACGGGTGGAATACGGGTGACACCGGACCCATATTTACGGGCACGGGTTCGTAAATACTGATGCAAAACGGGTGGAATACGTGTGACACCGGACCCGTATTTACGCCAGTATTTACGGGTGGGAAAAAATACGGTCGTGTGCATGAGGCCTTACACGTGTTATATTTTTACACAAAGGATTAATAGTGACAGAAAATCCAGTGCAAAATCCACATGCAGATTTTCATGTGGATTTGCAGCAGAATTGCTACAGATTTCACCCTTTGCATTGCAAAGGATTAGCTGCAGCCAAATCTGTAAGAATATGCCACGTGTGATTCCACCCAAACAGGGCAATGGATTAGAGTGCTTACAAATAGAAACTGTTTTTATGCCCCAGAAAACCCCTTGTATTGTGCTTGTAAATATATTATTGTACAATGCATTGTTTACTAGTTCCATAGCTTAGTTTCTAAATCATATAATATTGTGCCTTATATAGGTCCTTCCATTTTAGACATCATTTCTCTACACCAGCTCACAACAGATGGCAAATTGTATTTGTAAGAAATAGATACATGGACTCCTCCTCACTCCTTGTAATCAAATATTTCCTGGGGTCTAATCAGTAGCAAGACAGCTGACATAAATGCCTGTGTACATGTTCCTTTCATGATACTCTCTCCGTCAGTGAACCATGGACTATGTTGTGCAGAGGGCAGACTCATTCCTTTGGGGGCTGAAGTTATATTGATTCTTTATTAAGCGACACAGATGCAAAAAAAAAAGAAGAAAAAAATAAATAAATTGTGACTGATTATTCTGGCATGCTAGCAGAAATCTCAGACAAAAAAAAAAAAAAGACTTCATATAAGAAAACACGCAATATATGCAACAACACTTTGTATTCTGTGATATTCAGTTTTGTATTCTGTAAAAATCTCTTTTTGACAAAAGACCATGAGAACATCAGAACCTACAAATGCTGCAAGATGTGAGGAGGTTAAGGTTCAGTGAAGCAAGATTATTGGCAAAGACAGAAGAGTATTTTGTGGAATAGTGTGTTGGTGCTGTCTCTTTACTGATAGGATGGACTCTGACAAAATGAGTTAGTGACCCCACTCAGTCCTGCCTAACATATGCTGTCACAGATGCTACCATACAACCTCCCACTGGGATTGGGACAGGGACTGAATATTGAATATTAGGGTAATTTAGACCATGAAGGATTAGGTTTGCTCATGAAAAGGGAATAATTGTGTTGTGGAGTGGAGAACAAAGAGAAGTAATTAAACATCAACTTTATAAGCTGCCCTCATTGACACATGTAACATTTTATGTGTGAAGTTGGATGGATCAGGACAGGGGGATTTGTAGTCCCTTGAGATTTCTTTTTAATTTAAGATACAAACCCTCCACAAATAGGGTCAAATTCATTTACCTTTTTATGGTTAAAAGGCAACAAGTATACAATGAATAGCAAGACAAAAAGGCACATCGATGAATGATGATAGATAGATAGATAGATAGATAGATAGATAGATAGATAGATAGATAGATAGATAGATAGATAGATAGATAGATAGATAGATAGATAGATAGATAGATAGATAGATAGATAGATAGATAGATAGATAGATTTTAAAAAATAGGCAGCACTCCGTAGTATTGTGAAAAAAAGTGGGTACTTTATTGCCCCATGTGCAACGTTTCAGCTCTGTCCTCTAGAGCTTTTTTTCTCAAGCAACTAACGTGATTTATTCAGAGTATAAAACATGGTGTCAATCAACACTACAAAATCAGTACAATCAAGCAAAATATGCATCAAAACAGTATACAAACAATGTACAAAGCGTACAATATAAAATAGTGCATAAAATTCAAACACATTGTGTCATAGTAAGTTGGATAGTATAAAGCATATATCATAAAAATAACATTCAATTTAAAATATCCAATTAAATAAAGTGTTACCATATGTGCAATACATGTGTGTGTATTAAAAACAATTAAAAGAAAATCACCTCCTGGGACCACACATTCACGGCGCCGCCATAGCAGTGAACAGGAAGCGCTACTGCGCATGCGTGAGAAATTCTGACAAGTTCAGGGTATCAAGGATGTACAGGGTATCAAGGATGCGCATGCGCAGTAAAGCGAAAATGCGGATGCGGCCATCTTTAGAATGGGAAAAAGTAAGTAAAGTGAATTATAATGAATCTATAGGTTATCTAGAGACAAGGACTAAATGAATTTATTATATTAAGTTGTCCCTAGTATTAAGTGAAAGGGGAATAATATTAAGTACTGAGGACAGTAAAAAATGAACATCGGTGTATCTTATTTATACTGTCTGTATGGAGACACGTATGTAACAACTCAAAGGAGTAGGGAAAAACCAACGGTCCCCTCTTAACTCTGTTATATAAAAGAGAATGGAGTGGAAAGAGTGGTCAATGGACATTATATAAATATCCATCACCACCAACCAGGAAGGTAGACACTGGCACCATAGACAAGTCTTGTATCCATGTGCCTTAGTGTCACCTTGAAACGACCAAATCGGCACATTAGTGCTTAAATGGATGAGTGAGGGGCACCATCCCATATTTTGTGTCATGAATCCAGAACAGTGTTAGAATCGCCTACACATACCGATGTCAAACTCCTTATTCAGGTACCTCCAAAATAGAGATATCCACAGAAAACATTTTTACTAATAAAAACGGAATCGCATGGTACCCAAAAACTAAGAACAACAAAATATTATATAAAGAATTTAACCTCTTACTTTCATTTTTCTAGGGGTATAGTTAGCATTTTGACTCCACAGTTTTTTTGCAGAATTTAGTGGAATTAGTCTGTGAAGATGAAAATCACCTTTTTTTCTTTGGAAACAGAATTGTTTTCATTTTTACAAGGAATAAAGAAAAAAAAGCACCCCAACATTTGTAAAGCAATTTCTTACGATTACGGCAATACCCCATATGAGGTCATAAACTGATGTTTGGACCCACAGCAGGACTCAGGAGGGAAGGAGCGCCTTTTGGATTTTGGAGCGCAAATTTTGCTGGATTGGTTTTCGGTGCCATGTCGGGTTTGCAACGCCCCGGAGGGACCAAAACAGTGGAAACCCCCCAAAAGTGACCCTATTTTGGAAACTACACCCCTCAAGGAGTTTTTCTAGGGGTATAATGAGCATTTTGACCTCACAGGATCTTTTTTAGAGCTAAGGTGACCAAAAAAAGCGATTTTGGCGCTTTAAATTCTTCATTTCTTACAGCGTTCACCGTGCGCAATAAATTACGTTTTACTTTATTCTGCCAGTCGGTACGATTACGGCGATACCATATGTGTATAGTTTTTTTTTACGTTTTGCAGCGTTTGCACAATAAAATTAAGTTTCTAGAAAATAATTTATTTTCTGAGACATCCTATTCTGAGCCATAACTTTTTTATTTTTTCGTCAAAAAAGCTGTGGAAGGTCTTTTTGCGGGACGGGTTGTAGTTTTTAATGGTACTATTTTGGGGTAAATGCGACTTTTTGATCACTTTTTATTCTATATCTTGGGAGGGGTGGTGAGCAAAAAATAGCGATGCTGACATAGTTTTCCGTTTATTTTGTTTGCGGCGTTCACCATGCGGAAAAATAATATTATAGTTTCATAGTTTGGGTCGTTACAAACACGGTGATACCAAATATGTGTACTTTTTTTTTAACGTTTTAATTTTTTCCCTATAATAAATGACTTATTATGGGAAAACAAAAACTTTTATTTTTACACTTTTATAAAACATTTTTATTAACTTGTTACACTCTATTTTTTTGTTTATTAACTTTTTTTTTACTTTTTACACTTTCTTTTTTTTACCTGCTGCTCTGATCGCTGCTAGAATACATTACACTACCTAGGTAGTGTAACGTATTCCAACTGTCAGTGTGACATCACAGTCATTCTGACAGTTGGTCTACGAGGGCCAGCCAGAGGCTTCCATACATGGCAGACCCGGAGGGCGTTGCCTGGCCTCCGGATGCCATCACAAGCATCAGCAGCCCCCACAATTGCATGGGGGCTGCTGATGTGCTACAAACCTCCTAAATGTGGTGATCGCAATCGAGCACCACATTTATCGGGTTAATTGTCGAAATCAGCGGTGATGAGTCATTGATCGGCAACACTGGAGTGTCAGCTGCCGGGGACAGCTGATCTCCCAGTTCCCGATGCACATCTTGTCGCCGACAGTGTGCATCGGGAACGACACAGTGAATTCCTGTCACTCTGACAGGAAACCTATCAGGACCAGCCGAAGGTTGGTCCTGATGGGCTTCCGTCCATGGCAGACACGGAAGCCATTGATACTAAGTATCGGCAAACCCCGCGATTTCGGACTGGGGTGTGCCGATATGCTAGAAACCCCTAAAATTCGGCAATTGCAACCGATCGCCGAATTTAAGGGGTTAATTCGCCGAAATCAGCTGCAAATGACCGCTGGCCGGCAAGAGTGGAGTGTCAGCTGTCGGCAACAGCTGACCTCCCAGTTCCTGCTGCACACTGTCGCCGACAGTGTGCACCATAAAAAACTCAGTAACTATACGTCCTCGTGCGGTTAGTATCCTCCCGCAACGACGTACAGTTACTTACTCGTGCGGATATGGGTTAAGTAACTTGATACTGTTTCCACCACTTCATATAGAAAATATCGAGGCACTCACCAGACTTGCAACACAGTTCCTTTATTCAGAGATCTCGGTCAGGATGTGGAATTATGGCTATATATTTATATCAAGTTGGATTGTGCTGCACTTTCGATGAGCACCTCCGGGGCAACTTATCTGCTACAATCCATCAAGGAAAATAAGCCATTCGATATACTCCAATCCTAATTGATACTGGTTCAACAGTGCCAGCCTTTTCTTCTCTCCTATTTAATAATTAAAAGAATGTTTAGTGACACAGATACTGTTAATAAAACTCTCGATATTATGATCAATCTATGCCGTACCCGCGGTTACCCAATGAGATTATTAAACAAACATAGATCTAAACTTGGACAGATGGACAGGGACACACTCCTTAGACCTAGGGACACTATACCAAGAATAGACCGCATTCCCTTTGTCTCTACATACACAGACCAAAGCAATGCTATATCAAAAGTCATCAAGCGACACTGGCCTATGTTAGGGAATTGTCTGACACATGTTCCTGAACTCACTAATTATCCTTTACTCTCTTACCGTAGATCAAAAATTTTGAGGGACAGACTGGTGAAGGCTGATATGGGTCCTTTTAAATCTGACAGACAGACATACCTGGCAAAACCCAAGTTAGGCTATTTCCCGTGTCTGAGCTACATTAATTGTCTCATGCTGAAAGGCTCCACTCTTGTACATCCTAATACTACATTTTTTTTTCACATTAGGCATTTTCTTACATGCCACACTGACTTTGTTGTATATGTTTTGCAATGTCCTTGCCATCTTCTGTATGTTGGTGAAACCACACTTGTCCTAAAAACTAGGTTGAATCAACATAGGTACACCATTAGAAAAAAAACCGTCAGGATCTACCTGTATCCAAACATTTTTCAGATATGGGCCATACTGAGCAACAATTAAGATTTTGGCTCTTAGATCATATTCCCCCCCCCCCCCCTAAAGTCGTGGTGGAAACAGGATCAAGTTACTTAAAACAAGAGAGTTGCAATGGATAGGTAGGCTTAATACCCTTAAGCCTAATGGTCTCAATGTAGACTTTTCACTCAGTAGATTGGTGTAGATGAAATCCTCCCCTTCCCCTTTTTTTCCCTTCCTTTTACCTCCTTCCCCCTTCGTCCCCCCTTTTTCCCCCCTCCCCTCAGCTGCGCCCCATTAGTGTTGAGGTTTTGACATCATTATCGGTATAGATACATGTTTTGCTATTTTTGAGATACTAATACATATTTTGTTTTCTTCCTTATAGATGACTCTCATATCTACTTGGAGATCACCTCTGGAGATACAAGACATCACAGATCTATAAATAAATATTAAAAATTATTTATATTAAATGTTGTTGTTCTTAGTTTTTGGGTACCATGCGATTCCGTTTTTATTAGTAAAAAAAATTTCTGTGGATATCTCTATTTTGGAGGCACCTGAATAAGGAGTTTGACATCGGTATGTGTAGGCGATTCTAACACTGTTCTGGATTCATGACACAAAATACGGGATGGTGCCCCTCACTCATCCATTTAAGCACTAATGTGCCGATTTGGTAGTTTCAAGGTGACACTAAGGCACATGGATAAAAGACTTGTCCATGGTGCCAGTGTCTACCTTCCTGGTTGGTGGTGATGGATATTTATATAATGTCCATTGACCACTCTTTCCACTCCATTCTCTTTTATATAACAGAGTTAAAGGACGAGTGTCGCGGGAAAAAATTTTTTTATATCAATTTGCTTTTAGTGTTTTGTTAAAAAATGTTTTATTTATTTGTGTGTTTGTCTTTTACTTTTTTTAATTTTTTAACTTTTTCTTGTCTATGGGGGCTGCCATTTTTTTTTCCATCTCTGTATATATCGATTAACGACACTTACAGACATGGAATACGGCACATACAGCCCCATAGTGAATGCGAACGGGGCCCGTTCCATCCACTATGCTGTACGCCGTCTGTGTTGGAACGGCGCATGTGCCGCTCCCACACAGTCCAAATTGAAGGTCTTCGGCCGAGCGACGTCCAGCGCCATTTTCTTGTGGACCGGAAGCCACGGCCGGACAGTAAGATTACTACTTCCGGTCGCGGCTTCCGGACTGTGTTCTGAAGCAAGCACGAGGAGCGGAGGGAGCAGACGGAGTGCACGGACCGGAGGTAGCGGCGACGGCAGGAGCAGATAAGTTAGGTCTGTGTATGTACGTGTTTTAGTGTGTGATTACTACTGTATGTAAACCTACTACACTGTGTGTTAGCTCAAAAAATGGCGACACAGAGTGTAGGAGGTTTGACCGTTCAATCCCCTCCTTTCTCCTGGCACTGGGGAGGATAAAGGAGGGGGGATTCTGTGAGCTCACTAGAGCGAGTGTGCATTCTCAAATTTTGCAGCATAAAGCAATGTGGTTGCACTGGGAAATGTTATAATTTAGAATCTAATTTATAATATTTCCTGACTCGTGAAAAAATTAAAAAAATTAGAACAATGTTTAATCATTTATACACTAACTGTTTAACTAAAAAAAAAAACATTTCTAGCGACACATTCCCTTTAAGAGGGGACAGTATAAATAAGATACACTGATGTAAATTTTTACTGTACTCAGGTACTTAATATTATTCCCCTTTCACTTAAAGAGGCTCTGTCACCAGATTTTGCAACCCCTATCTGCTATTGCAGCAGATAGGCGCTGCAATGTAGATTACAGTAACGTTTTTATTTTTAAAAAACGAGCATTTTTGGCCAAGTTATGACCATTTTTGTAATTATGCAAATGAGGCTTGCAAAAGTCCAAGTGGGTGTGTTTAAAAGTAAAAGTCCAAGTGGGCGTGTATTAGGTGCGTACATCGGGGCGTTTTTAATACTTTTACTAGCTGGGCGCTGTGAAGAGAAGTAACATCCTCTTCTCTTCAGAACGCCCAGCTTGTGACAGTGCAGATCTGTGACGTCACTCACAGGTCCTGCATCGTGACGGCCACATCGGCACCAGAGGCTACAGCTGATTCTGCAGCAGCATCAGCGTTTGCAGGTAAGATCGACTTACCTGCAAACGCTGATGCTGCTGCAGAATCAGCTGTAGCCTCTGGTGCCGATGTGGCCGTCACGATGCAGGACCTGTGAGTGACGTCACAGATCTGCACTGTCACAAGCTGGGCGTTCTGAAGAGAAGAGGATGTTACTTCTCATCAGAGCGCCCAGCTAGTGAAAGTATTAAAAACGCCCCGATGTACGCACATAATACACACCCACTTGGACTTGTACTTTTAAACACACCCACTTGGACTTTTGCAAGCCTCATTTGCATAACTACAAAAATGGTCATAACTTGGCCAAAAATGCTCGTTTTTTTAAAATAAAAACGTTACTGTAATCTACATTGCAGCGCCTATCTGCTGCAATAGCAGATAGGGGTTGCAAAATCTGGTGACAGAGCCTCTTTAATACTAGGTACAACTTAATATAATAAATTAATTTAGTCCTTGTCTCTAGATAACCTATAGATTCATTATAATTCACCTTACTTACTTTTTCCCATTCTAAAGATGGCCGCATCCGCGTTTTCACTTTACTGCGCATGCGCGGATATACGCCGGATATCCTTGATACCCTGAACTTGTCAGAATTTCTCACGCATGCGCAGTAGCGCTTCCTGTTCACTGCTATGGCGGCGCCGTGAATGTGTGGTCCCAGGAGGTGATTTTCTTTTAATTGTTTTTAATACACACACATGTATTGCACATATGGTAACACTTTATTTAATTGGATATTTTAAATTTAATGCTATTTTTATGATATATGCTTTATACTATCCAACTTACTATGACACAATGTGTTTGAATTTTATGCACTATTTTATATTGTATGCTTTGTACATTGTTTGTATACTGTTTTGATGCATATTTTGCTTGATTGTACTGATTTTGTAGTGTTGATTGACACCATGTTTTATACTCGGAATAAATCACGTTAGTTGCTTGAGAAAGGCTCTAGAGGACAGAGCTGAAACGTTGCACATGGGGCAATAAAGTACCCACTTTATTTCACAATACTACGGAGTGCTGCTGTTAGGGATCTGCCAGGTACTTCATCTAGGTATACTCCTGGGATTAATCAATCCACACCTGAGGCCAGACCTGTTCGACTGACACCATCTCCCACCAACCAGGGTGGCAGGCTCAGGAGTGGGAGAGCCTATCGTGGCCTGGTCTGTCGGAGTTAGCTCCGCCCCCTGCCCTTTATTACCTGCCCTGTTCTCTCCCTCAGTGCTTGTAATTCTTTTGGATTCCTGGCCCCACTGCTGCTTGCTCCAGCCTGCTTCTGCCGTGCTTCTGCCTTGCTGCAGTTCTGCTTGACCTGCTTTGCTTTGCCCCTGGCTCGCTTCTGTCTCCGTGCCCGCTCGGGTGTACTCACTTCGTCCTGGTCCTGACTGTTCATTCGCCGCTCCGTTTCCTCATGGCGTTCCGTGGCTACTGCCCCTTCCCTTGCGTGTTCCCTGTTTGTCTTCCTGTGCACTTAGACAGCGTAGGGACCGCCGCCCAGTTGTACCTCGTCGCCTAGGGCGGGTCGTTGCAAGTAGGCAGGGACAGGGCGGTGGGTAGATTAGGGCTCACTTTCCCTTCACCTCCTTCCTGCCATTACATAATTACAAGCCCCATCCCGAAACTAATGGCCAAACGGAAAGGACCAACCAATCCCTGGAACAATATTTAAGGTGTTTCATCTCTGACTGTCAATTCGATTGGGTCTCATTCCTTCCCCTTGCTGAATTTTCCCTGAATAACCGGGTCAGTAACTCGTCAGGGGTCTCCCCGTTTTTCTGTAATTTCGGGTTTAACCCAAGGTTCTCCTCCGTCTCCCCTGGTTGTTCCAATAATCCTGAGGTAGAGGAGCTTCATCGGGAACTGTGCACGGTCTGGGCCCAGGTTCAGAAGAACCTAGAGGCGTCCCAGAGCGCACAAAAGATTCAGGCGGATAGTAGACGTTCTGCTAACCCCCGGTTTGTCGTCGGGGATTTGGTCTGGTTGTCGTCCAGGAACTTGCGCCTTAAGGTCCCGTCCAGGAAGTTTGCTCCCCGATTTATTGGACCTTATAAGATCATTGAAGTCCTCAACCCTGTATCCTTCCGTCTGGAGCTCCCCCCATCCTTTCGCATACATGACGTCTTCCATGCCTCCCTCCTTAAACGCTGCTCCCCGTCCTGGTCCCCCTCGAGGATACCTCCTGTTCCCGTTCTCACCCCTGAGGGGGTGGAATTCGAGGTGGCCAAGATTATGGACAGTAGGATGGTCCAGGGCTCCCTCCAGTACCTGGTCCATTGGAGAGGATACGGGCCGGAGGAGAGGACTTGGGTACCTGCCCGTGATGTTCACGCTGGGGTATTGATCAGGAGGTTCCACCTTCTCTTCCCCACTAAACCGGGTCCCCTTAGTAAGGGTCCGGTGGCCCCTCATAAAAGGGGGAGTACTGTTAGGGATCTGCCAGGTACTTCATCTAGGTATACTCCTGGGATTAATCAATCCACACCTGAGGCCAGACCTGTTCGACTGACACCATCTCCCACCAACCAGGGTGGCAGGCTCAGGAGTGGGAGAGCCTATCGCGGCCTGGTCTGTCGGAGTTAGCTCCGCCCCCTGCCCTTTATTACCTGCCCTGTTCTCTCCCTCAGTGCTTGTAATTCTTTTGGATTCCTGGCCCCACTGCTGCTTGCTCCAGCCTGCTTCTGCCGTGCTTCTGCCTTGCTGCAGTTCTGCTTGACCTGCTTTGCTTTGCCCCTGGCTCGCTTCTGTCTCCGTGCCCGCTCGGGTGTACTCACTTCGTCCTGGTCCTGACTGTTCATTCGCCGCTCCGTTTCCTCGTGGCGTTCCGTGGCTACTGCCCCTTCCCTTGCGTGTTCCCTGTTTGTCTTCCTGTGCACTTAGACAGCGTAGGGACCGCCGCCCAGTTGTACCTCGTCGCCTAGGGCGGGTCGTTGCAAGTAGGCAGGGACAGGGCGGTGGGTAGATTAGGGCTCACTTTCCCTTCACCTCCTTCCTGCCATTACAGCTGCCTATTTTTTTAATACCGTATAGCTGGGATCTTGGTTTGTTCCCCAGGGCTTGCACCCATATTTTACCGGTGCTGCTGGATTTTTTATTTTTTTTGTCTACATAGATAGATAGATAGATAGATAGATAGATAGATAGATAGATGATAGATATATAACGAGATAGATAGATAGATAGATAGATAGATAGATAGATAGATAGATAGATAGATAGATAGATAGATAGATAGATAGATAGATAGATAATGAGATAGATAGATAGATAGATAGATAGATAGATAGATAGATAGATAGATAGATAGATAGATAGATAGATAGATAGATAGATAGATAGATAGATAGATAGATAGATTAGATTATAGATATGAGAGAGATGATAGATAAACAGCTAGAAAGAAAGATAGATAATGGAAAAAAAACTGCTAGCTATAAGATTAAGGCCCTATTCACGCAAGCACGATTTGCGTCCACAAAAAAACAGACCATTTTTCATGCATATGACTGTCCCTGTTGCGTCCTTGTGTCATCTGTTTTTATTCCAATAAGTTTTATTGAAGAATTTCAATGAGAACAAGCTATACACCGAATAGTGTTATGAGGGGTTACATGCCCCTTGTTGCAAACAAAAGCAGACATATACACATACAATAAAAAATTAGATCAAGTGAATAAGAGAAGAAAGAAAAATAAAGAATGTATAGGAATAACAAGACTTTATCGTGGTTTGATGTGTAAAAGGAAGGTTCCTCTTAAAAAAATGCCCATGCCTCTCTTCTTCTCCGCAGCCACTGCCAGATAATACAAAGGAAAATGGTTATACATTAATTTAGGGCAGGATTTAGTAAAGAAATGTAATTCTTGAAGAAATGGTATATCCCAGTGTAACGATTTATATGTTTGGAAAGCTTGACGCCGCTTAGTCGTCGAGTTGAATCCCGGCATATTGTGGGTGACAATTTTAAAGGAAGACTGTGTCAGCCATGATCTAATAAAAATTAAGGGTATTCAGTCTGGGACGTCTGACCATTATGAGAGAGAGACCGGAGAGGAAAGAAAAGGAACAAAGGGAAAAAGAGAGAGAAAGTAGAAAAAATAATCTAGGTACATACAGAATTATGCAGAACAATTCCCAGTCAGGGCCATTAGGGGTTTTGAGAGAACCACACCAAGAGCAGAAAATGATTACTAGTGGGGTCTCTCAAGATTCCAAGGAGGGCATGCCATCACCCAATGGAAGTGCCAGCTCTTAATTACTCAACTTATATTTAGAGCTAGATATTATGCCGGGATACGAGTAGTGAACACATACAAAAGAAAACCAATACTCATAACAACCAAAAAAGGACAAAATGGCTTTAAATTCGCAAACATGAGATCCTGTGGTAGAGAAAATAACCAGATAACAGGGCCTCAACATATTCAAGTAATAGGAGAGTTCGAAGGACGAGATGCAGATCTGGATCACCATAGTCGTTGAAGATGGCCCGTAGATGAAGAGGAAGCACGTGGCGGTGATTTCTTTGGAGGAGGTGGTCCGTCTTTAGAGATGAGTCCCAGGTTTTCCAAAGTGGATTCTCTTTCCTGGAGGGAAGTGAAGCAGTAGGGTCAGTTATGGTAGGAAAAGCCCATCTATATTTGATCTCTTATTGTATCAGGACTTGAAGTAGAGGTTTTAAAGCACGACGCCTTTGAATTGCGCGAGATGCCAGGTCAGCAAATATCTGAATATTGCAATTGTGAAGTTGTAGATGATTTGAGGCTCTGGAGGCCTTCATGATTTGTTCTTTCACAATAAAATAATGTGGTTTCACTAGCACATCTCTGGGCAGACCGTCAGTACGGGGTCTGTAAGCGCTCTATGCACTTTGTCAATATGAAAGTAATGGTAAAGTAAACCAGGGAGGAGAGTTTTAAAGAGATCATTAACCGCAGCTTCCAAGTCCAGAATATTTTAGGATAGACTCCGTCTATATGGAAATTTTCCCTTCTGGATCTATTTTTCATGTCCACTAGTTTGGATTGGGCCTCTTCAAGCTGTTGGTAAATATCATCAATGCATTCAGAGTGTTGGTTAACAGTATACACTGTATCATCAATTTTAACCCCTATAGCTTTCATCCTAGACCCCAATGCATGAAAGTCAGCTTTAAGTTCAGAAGAAATCTTAACACACATCTTTTCCAACTCTTGTTGCAGTAGTTGTGAGAAACAGACTATAAGGACTTAATCACTTGAATAAGCCCTAGATGCCACGTTTGTTTCAATAGGTGTTTGTGCAACAGATATCTGGGAGAATGTCTCCTGTCTTGTCCGGCTAAATGAGACCCCAGCCATCGCTTGATCCATGGAGGATGCAATGGGAGTCCTCCTCACCAAATAAGTCAGAATGTGGGGTACCTTCATCAATACTGTGCATCCGCTCCAATGGAGATCTGTGCAGTTGTGGTGAGTGAGGCGCAACCGGCGCCATTACAGCTTGTCAGCTCTGTATGTGCGGCCTGGTGTATAGGCTCTTGTTCAGCAGCCGCTGATCTAGTGAGGACCCTGGACTTTCTGTCGTTCCGTTTTGCTATTAACAGAACCCCGGGAGAGAGCTGGAGGGATTCCGGATCACTCTGGGTAGAGTGAGTAGCTGATAATAGCTAAAATTAGCTGGAGACTCCTGCTGAGGTGTGTAACTCTAGGGATGTGCGTACGAGCATGCACCTTCTTGTGTCATTGTTTTTCATGTCAGTTTTTGCAAGCAATTCCTGGTTTCATTTTTCTTTTTTTCTGCGTTTCTTCAGCAACTAATGCGTGAAAAACAGACAGCACATAGATGTTGTCTGTGTGCTGTCCGTACTTTTCACTCGCCCATAGACTGTAATGGGCGAGTTTGGTCTGCAAGAGCTGACCAGAATAAGACATGCAGTGAATTTCGCACAACGGACACATGCTTCATGGAAAATAACGGATGTGGCAATAGCCCCATTAAATTACATGGGTCAGTGCGCTGTCCAATGTTGAAGCAGTCAGCACACGGATGAGGATTAAAAGAGAAAAAATGGAGCTCCATAGCATCAAACCTTAGTGGGTTTCGATGAACATAAAGTAAAGTTGAACTGCTCACCTGGTCAGGATGTGCTGAGCAGGCACAAGTCTGTGAATAAGTGATGAGGCTGAAAAGATGCAAGCTGCTGCTTTACCTGGTACCGGATCCGTGAGGAACGGCCGTAATCAGATGCAAACAGTAGGAAGAAAAAATAGGGTGATTGTAGCTCTGCTAAACATCAAAAACGGGTTTCCAAGTAAGGATAACAGTATTTATTTGGAAATAACGGACACTGTGTTTCAGCTCCGAACCGGAGCCTTCATCGGGTCCTAGTGCCTGGTAACACCATTTTAACTGCATTTGTCTGTGCACATATAGCTGCCTGTTCTATGGGCTGGCAGTAGGACCTAATGTAGGCTCCGGTACGGAGCTGAAACACGTCAGTTATTTCCCAATAAATACCGTTATCTTTACTTAGAAGTCGGTTTGTGACATTTAGCAGCGCCACAGACGCTCTGCTTTTCCTTCCTACTGTTAGCACATGGATGGGTAACATGCTTGTGTGAATGCTTAGAGAACAGAAAGGTTAAAAGACATATTGATAACAGTGATATCAATAAAATGTGTTCTATGGGTCTGCTCCAGTGGCGTAAATACCTCTGTAGAAACCATAGCTGCCGCCCACCGGAACGCGGCCCGCATGCCTAGCGGCGCCGCAAACAGTCGCTATGGCTGCTACAGCAGTAGCGACGCCACATTTAATAATATCTGCGTCCTTCTTTTCAGAGCAGGGAGGTATCTCCCTGCTCTGTCATTTACTAGACTACAGGCCATGTTCAGCCTGCAGCCTATCAAGTGCAAGGACAGAATCCCTGCTCTGTCCGGTGTGATAACGTCAATGGCTCACGCCAGCCTACGCAAGTATCCCGTCGTTGTTGAGGATGCTTTGGAGAAGCTCCGTTCATCGCTGGAACGAGGCCTAGGTGAGTATAATTTCTTTGTGTTTATTTGTTTGGGGGGTGCTATCTTCAAGGGAGAGGTGGGGTCGCTACCTTCAAGAGGGAGGTGGGGGTATCTACAGAGGCAGCTGTATGGCACTATCTACAAGGGGGAGGTTGGGGCACTATCTACAAGGGGGTTGCTGTATGGCACTGTCTACAAGGGAGGAGGGGGTACTATCTACAGGGGGGAAGGGTTACACTAGCTACAAGGGGGTGTGACACTATCTACAGGGGGGCTGTATAGCACTGTTTACGGGGCACTGTATCGCAGAATCTACAGGGGGGCTATATGGCAGGAAATAATCTAGAAAGGGGCTGTATGGCTGAATCTACAGGGGGCACTATCTACAGGGGGCACTATCTACAGGGGGCACTATCTACAAGGGAGGGCTGTGTGTGGCACCCAGTCAAAAGCTTGCTATGGGCCCAGTCTTTTCTAGTTATGCCTAGGGCCGTATTTGGAGTTTGTGCTACCCTAGGCACTTTTAGGGCTGATGCCCCCGATAACGCAGCTTATTCTCGACCGAAAAATCACAACATGTGCTAATTGTTGCAGATTTTACCTCCCAATGAATTCAATAGGGAAAACCTGCAACAGAAAAACAGCGATCCCGCAGCTTAAACTGACATGCTGCAGATTTTTTAAAAAAGCACCACAGGTCAATTTATGAATGTTTTTTCAGTGGGTTTTTTTATGCAGCGTGTGGATGAGATTTGTTGAAATCTCATCCACTCTGCTGCGACTATATTATGCTGTGGACTTTTCGCAATGAAAACCATTGCGGAAAATCCACAGTGTTTACGCGACGTGTGGACATACCCTAAAAGAAATGCTCAGTACTACCCCATTAACATTCCCTCCTTTGCCCCCCACATGAACATGGGGCTCATTTTCCTTATTATTGTTCCGGTCACAGTTTATAATTTTATAGAAAAAAAAACACACTTGCAGCGGCCCCCCTTCCCTACTGGATCAAAAAACGGAGGTAACCTGGGACCATGTGATGTAAATGAACCAATGACAGCTTATAGCTTTCACTGCTTAGTTTACTGTCACGGACCCAGGAAGGTAAGTATAATAATGGTTTTGCTCTTTTAGTTATTAGTGTTACTAATGTGTTGTTGATTATTTGTGTTTTTTTACAGGTTCGATCGTTGGACTATGTTGGATTCAAAGGGTACTTTGATGACAGCATTTTTATTTTCAATAAAATGTTTAACGAGGGTTGTGTGGGGGGCTTTTATTTCCCAAAAATATTTTTTCTGTATCCTTTTTTTGTAACTTCATTACTACTGCCTTAGTAATGGCGGCTGTCTGATAGACAGCATCCATTATTAAGGCAGGGCTTTGTGTTAGCCGGTGAAGAGGCTAACACTAACCCCTCCATTATTACCCGGATACCCACCGCCACTAGGGGAGCCTTGAAGAGCCGGGTACAAAGCAGTAACTGACCATCTGAAGTTATGATGGGGTACTGGGGGGGGGGGCTGCAGGCTGGTATTATTAGCCTGGAAAAGCCTAAAAACAATGGCACTTCCCAACCTGGTAATGCTAGGCTGCAGCTGCTTTATTGTATCTAGCTGGTTATGAAAAATGAGGGGACCCTATGTTGTTTTTTTCAATTATTTGCTTTAAAAAAATGACGTGCCCCCCCCCCCCCATTTTTCATAATCAGCCAGACAAAGCAGGAGCAGCCTAGCATTACCAGAGTGGGAAGGCCCGTTGTTTTTAGACTTTCCCAGCCTAGTAATACCAGCCTGCGGCCACCCCAGTGCCTGAACATCACTTCAGATGGTCGGGTACTGGATGGTACCTGTCTCTTCCCGGCAACCCTGGTGGCGGTGGGTACCAGAGTAATAATGGGGGTTAGTGTTAGCCTCTTCACCGGCTAACATTAAGCCCCGCTTTAGTAATGGACGCTGTCTATTGGACAGCCACCATTATTAAGGCAATAGTAATAAAGTAAAAAAAAAACAGACACAGAAAATATATTTTATTTAAATAAAACCCTCCAGACAACCCTCGTTAACCAATTTATTGAAAATAAAAACGCCGTCATCAAAGTAGTCCTCGAATCCAACGTAGTCCAACGACCGAACCTGTAAAGAAAAACACAAAAAAAAACATTAGTAACATTAAAGTAAGTAAAAAAGAAAAAACATTATCATACTGAGTCTGTGACAGTACACTAAGCAGGGAGAGCTCTAAGCTGTCATTGGTTAATTAACATCACGTGGTCCCAGGTTACCTCAGTTCATTGGCCTACTTTAAAAGTAGCACAATGAACTTAGGTAAGTGGCCACCACATGATGTAAACTAACCAATGACTGCTTAGAGCTCTCACTGCTTAGTTTACTGAGCCTTGTAAGAGGTGCAGGATCACCCGAGATATGCCTGAATTTTGGCACATCTCAGGTGCATGTACCACTATAAACCTAGTGTGGGGATTCCTTCAGATACAAAGGAGCGCCTGCACTAGGAGTTACTAGCGTTGGCAGGGCTCAGCAATAAAATTTCCATTGATGCAGGTTTGGTCTTTTCTGATCAGTCCTGCTTCAGTGAAACGATTGCAGGAGGCTCCGCCTGTGCCATAAAAAAGTGTTGAATGATGAGGAAGGGAACTAATGGTTGCCTTGCGTCAACTGCGCTTTCAATTGTATCCGCTTCCTAAGTACAATTAAATACAGTAACATTACATTGGGGTTGTCACCATACCAGAATTTGGACTTTGATACCGATACTTTGTGAAGTATTGCGATTCTCAATACCAAAACTATACTTTGCCAACAATAATGAAAAAAAAAAGTTCTTCCATTTTCTGATGTGAGGCACATGGTGTGATGAATTTTTAACCTCCATGTGCCTCACATTAATAGTAATTAACCCCATCGTGTTTCTCACAGTGATAATGGACAACATTGGGTTAATGTGTGAGGTACATGATGATTACTAAAAATTAGTCACATGGTGGTATAAAATTCATAATACCGCGTGCCTCACATTAATAAGTGAAAGAAAGCAGTTTTTATTTTATTTTGTTACAGTGTACACACCATAAATGACGCTATAAATTTATTGTGCAGGTTATTACGGTTGTGACGATACTGAATGTGTGTATATTTTATGTATTGAGACTTTAATTTTATGGATTATTGTAAAAAATGGGTGTGTATTTAAAAAAAAAAAAAATGAATTTAACATTACTTTATTTTTACTTTTTTATTTTTAAACTATAATGTACTGGCATACATCTATATGCCAGTACATTAGCCTGTGTAATAAAAGTACAGAGGAAGTTGTTAGGACATACCTAAGTATGCCCTAACAACAGGAAATATGGTCAGACAGCCCTGGGGTTCTTCAATGGACCCTGGATTTTATGCCCACATATTGTATGTCCCCCAATCGCGCCACAGGGATTCCCTGTGACACAATCCAAGGGGCATCCCCCTTCACATTTTCCCCTTGAATGCTGTGGTCAGCTTTAATCGCACTGAAGACAGAACATGGGGGTGTTTTGCAGTGCGCCCGCAATGTTCTGTCTTCAATGCCGACACTCATTAGTGCAGCGCTGGTTGCATCACCTCATGCTGAATGCACGCACACACTTGTTGTCAGGAGCGGGACAATGGCAGTATTACACAGCCGCAGCTGACTACATTCAAGCAATACAATACTAACCTGTGCGGCCGCACAGCTTAGTATCGAAATACAGGAATTAATGGTATTGAACCATTTGAGGGTGCATGGCATCGAAATAGCATTGATGCATCGTTCAACCCTACATTAAATTACACAGAACTTGTACTAGTACTTACCTGACCTGCTGCGGTGCCCTCCTGTTCTGCTCTGCCATCCCTTCCCTCACAGTGCTTCTTAGACAGAGTCTAAGACACGCCCACTGTTCTCAGATTGGCCACAACTGCTCATGTAAGCAGTTCTGGCCAATCCATTAACAGAGGGCATATCTTACAGCCTAAGGAGCACTGGTGAAGCGCATTTCCCCTGCCCTGTGAGTGACCTGACCTCTGTTTTTAATGTAAAAAAAAATGAAAACGATACTGCAGCTGCCCCCCCCTTGCTGGACGCCCTAGGCACCACACCCATAGTCCCTAGTGGCAAATAAGGCCCTGGTTATGCCTCTGCTCTGCTCATATATCCGAACATATCATACAGAACATTGCACCAAGAAAACCTACTATGTTAAAATGCAATATGTAAATACTAAAAACCTGAAGTTCAATGTTGCAATGACTGAGCTGTCCGTGTGTTATTCACAATTACAGTTGTTCCCTTATTAATTGCACTTACTGGAGATGATGTCTGATGGATATAATCTGTATACCTTTCTGACAATCGGGAGGCGTTAATGCACTTGAAACCACACTAACACCAACAAAGTTTTGGAATGTAAAAAGACAACGTCCTTTATATGGTAAAATAGGTCATATAAACATGCACCAAAGTATGTGATGTGCAATTAAAAAGATTGTGCAGAGGTTAATTGGCCATTATTTCCCAGGAACACTGCAGACATGATGGAGTTGTAACAGTATTTATCTACATTCTTTCTGATCTCCGAGTATGCATTAAAGAAGAGGTTAACACTTGGCGATCCTACCCTAATAGTTAGACAATTGCATGAATGTCAGTTTTCCTAGAGCAGATACATTTCAGATTTCTACTGGGAGTTGGGTATATCACCCTGTAGAGTAGTAATTCCTAACCCTCTTACCATAGAGGAACCCCTTAAAACTGTTTCCACGGAGGAGCCCCCTACACCCAATGCTGCCGCAATTAAACTTGGTGTATATCAAATAAAACATTCCATAGTTCCTGCCCAGCGCTATATTCGGGTGAGATGTGTTAATTTTTTTTATCAAGCTTTTTTGAGAAGGCGAAAGACAGTTTGTTATCCCTACTGTAAGGCCCTTTGCAGTGCCCATTAACCCCTTAAGGACACAGCCTGTTTTGGCCTTTAGGACACAGCCGATATTTTCAAATCTGACGTGTTAATTTATGTGGCAATAACTTGGAAATGCTTTTACCTATCCAAGCGATTCTGAGATTGTTTTCTCGTGACATATTGTACTTTATGTTAGTGAAAAATGTTGGTCGATAAATTCAATATTTATTTGTGAAAAACACAAAAATGTAAGAAAAATGTGCAAAAATTTGCATTTTTCTAAATATAAATGTATCTGCTTGCAAAACAGATAGTAATACCACACAAAATAGTTACTAATTAACATTTCCCATATGTCTACTTTAGGTTGCCATTGTTTTTTGAACGTCCTTTTATTTTTCTAGGACGTTACAAGGCTCAGAACTTTATCAGCAATTTCTCACATTTTCAAGAAAATTTCAAAAGCCTATTTTTTTATGGACCAGTTCAGTTCTGAAGTGGCTTTGAGGGCCTTATATATTAGAAAGTCCCCATAAATCACTCCATTTTAAAAACTGCACCCCTCAAAGTATTCAAAACAGCATTTAGAAAGTTTCTTAACCATTTAGGTGTTTTACAGGAATTAAAGCAATGCAGAGGTGAAATCTACAAATTTTCCTTTTTTTTCTGAAATTCATTTGTAAGAAAATAATTTCTGTACCACAGAAGGTTTTACCATTGAAACACATCTCAATATTTATTGCACAGATTCTGCAGTTTTTAGAAATATCCCATATGTGGCCCTAGTGTGTTACATGACTGAACTACAGGCCTCAGAAGAAAAGGAGCACCCAGTGGATTTTGGGGCCTCCTTTTTATTACAATATACTTTAGGCACCATGTCAGGGTTGAAGAGGTCTTGTCGTGTCTAGGGGTATAGTGAGCATTTTGACCCCACAGGTTTTATGCTGAATTTATTGGAATTAGGCTGTGAAAATGAAAATCTAATTTTTTTCTGAAAAAACATAGTTATTCATTTTTACAAGAAATAAAGGAGAAAAAGCACCCCTATATTTGTAAAGCAAATTCTCCCAATCACAGGAATATCCCATATGTGGTAATAAATTGCTGTTTGGACCCACTGCAGGGATTGCAATGTGAGGAGTGCCATTTGGATTTTGCACAGATGTTTTTTTGGTGCTATGTCACATTTGCAGAGACCCTAATGTACCAGTACAGAGGAAACTCAAAGAAGTGACACCATTTTGGAAACTACACCCTCAAGGAATTTATTCATGGATGTAGTTGGTAGTTTGAGACTACATTTTGTTGGAGGAATTCATGCATTGCCGGCGTAATAATAGAAATTTGATTTTTTTTTTTCTCACAAATGTTTCATTTATAGGGCATTTTTCTTTGTATCCAGTACATGAAACTAAGGAAATGTACCCCAATGTTTATTTAGCTGTTTCTCATGTTCAAAATTACCCCCACTTAGGCCAAAGTTTTATCTTTGTCAACATGGTAGGGCTCAAACGCAAAGGAATACCCTGTAGATTTCAGAATATAGCTTCCACTTACAGAGGAAAACTGGCAAAACAATGTAACACCTCCAGAAGTGACCCCATTTTTAAAAGCAGATCCTCAAAGTCTTCATTTAGGGGTATAGTGATTATGTTGACCATATATTTTTAGCTGAAATTATGGGAGAGCATAAAACTGCAGTGCCTTGTGGCTTTTTGGGCCTAGTGAGATAAATTCCAGGCACAATGTTTTGAAGTGACACAGCCGAAAACACCGTCCTCCAGTATTCATCTAGGGGTATAATGAAATTGTTTTAATTGAGGTATAATTCCAATTTTTAAATGGGCACTAATGTAATGAAAATAGGGGTAAAATATCTGTACGTCTATATGAAAAGAGCAAAAGGGTTAAAATAAAAATTAAAGAATGAATAAATTAATATTTTAGAGAAGAATGATAAGAACTCAAACATTCTTTGATGCACAACCCCGGGTTATCGGGACAAGTGTCGCATTGGTAACCCGTGTCTTTTCTAAGTCCATTTTTGTAACAAAAGCAAAATTTTTTGTAGGGCCGTCTCTTTTTTTCAGTAGCGGGAAATTCGGCTGGGAAGTTCTGTCCCGGTACAACTCTGCTGGCCTGACTTCCATGGGATGTGCTTGCACCCTCTTCTGCCCGGTCTTCGAACAGTAATTGCTTTATTACCTGTTCTTGATATTCAAGATGCGGGGCATTTTTCCTGTCTGGCGGTATAATATAAAGGAATTACACAGTGCTGTTTGAATTAAGTGCACTGCAACCTTTTTATACCAGACGCATGACTTCCGCATCGCGTTGTATGGCTGTAATAATTGGTCAGCCGGGTCCACCCCTCCCATGTGTTGACTGTATTCTTGTATGCACACAGGCTTGAGGGTTGTGGTGTTACTGCCTCTTACAGGAACAGGGGTGCTGCTGTCTGCATGAATAGACGTGAGGATGAAGACGGTGAATGGGGGCCTATGGATACATTTGATGCCTCATACCGCAAATAATCACTGCAATATAGTATGAAAGCAGCTTAAATTGGCTCTGTCACCACATTATAAGTGCCCTTTTTTGTGCATAATGTGATCGGCGCTGTAATGTAGATTACAGCAGTGTTTTTTATTTCTAAAAACAATCATTTTTGATGGAGTTATGACCTATTTTAGCTTTATGCTAATGACTTTCTTAATGGACAACTGGGCGTGTTTTACTTTTTGACCAAGTGGGCATTGTACAGAGAAGTGTATGACGCTGACCAATCAGCGTCATATACTTCTCTCCATTCATTTACAGCAAGGCAAGCGTAATCTCATTTTAAATGACCGTTTACAGTGTAATCTCGCAAGATTATGCTTGCCTTGCGTAAATCTCACACAAATTTAATTCTGAATAGACATCGCGTCCTGGCTGGTAGTGATGTCTATTCACAGTCAGGACACTTCAGTAATGTTAATATGTGAGTAAGTGACTGCACATAGTGATCTAGCTAGATCACTATGTGCTATGTAAATGAGTGGGGAGAAGTGTATTACGCTGATTGGGCAGCGTCATACACTTCTCTCCACAACGCCCACTTTGTCAAAAAGTAAAACACGCCCAGTTGTCTATTAAGAAAGTAAATAAAATAAAAGACACTGCTGTAAACTACATTACAGCGCCGATCACATTATGTACAAGATAGGGCATAATCTGGTGACAGAGCCTCTTTAAATCCAGTCGACGCCCTTCTCTCCAGAGATGTCTGCACATACGGCCGTCCTGTTCCACAGTGACCACCAGGGTGCGATCGTGAGCTCAGTCCAGACTTAAGAAGCTGAAGCGCACGCAGGTGGGAGATTGAGCTGATTGCTCCCAGAGCACCCTGGGCTATAAGAAGGGCTGTGCCCCTCTCTGCAATGCCTGAGCGTTATTTGCCGTACCAAAAGTTTGTCTATGCAAATGGGCTCCTAGTGTTTTCCAGTTCCCAGTGTTCCTCATACCTGTATCCTGTATCCCGTGCTATCCTGGTCAAGTGCCATGCAGAGCTGTAGTCATGCTCTGCTGTATACCACACCTCTCCTGCTACTCCACGCCTGACGTTTACCTGCTGCCTAGTCCCAGCTGAGCCTGCCTTGCTACTGTCCGAGCTGCCACAGGTACACTATACGAACTATAGACTGTGACCTGTGCCCTGTTGGCTAGCTGCCATACCGTCAAGACGGTACGGCCTAGTGGGTCCACGAACCCAACGTGACAAAAAGTGACACGTGTTGCTGCAGTATTCTGAGGAATCCCTGACTAGGGTCCAAAGTACCCTTCGAATCCTGGCCTGAAAACATTGAATTAGATTATGAATGGGATACAGACTATACACTGACATTAAACAGCCTGTGTTTGCTGATGGTGTGCCAAGCAATTAAAAGGAAAGTTCCAGACTCTGTATTTAACATTTAAACTTTACATTAAAAATTTAGTACAACATTTTATTTATATGACGTTCAAACAAAAGGGCAAATTCAGAAATCTGCTGGACTCCTATTAGCAGGGAGCACTGCATTTTGGGAGTTCAGATGACAGCTACACAGGTAGAACTAAGCTGTAAGGTTAAATATCAGACAGGAGAATGGAGCTAAAGCGCTGCCTGGTCCAAACAAAACCAACAGAGTAGCTACAGTATGTATATGAATGGAGAATACAATATGAAATAACTTGAAATTGAGGCAAAAAGATTAAAGCAAAGTATTTACAAAGTTATTCAACAATTTTTTATTAACTTTGAACTATGACACTTTATTAAAAGGTGGAATTTTATTTTAATTTCAGGACTAGAAAAAAGGGTTTGCTTTTTTCCAAAAAATAGAGCCATGCCTGTCCAATAACTTGAATGGGGATGAGACACACCCTGTGGACAAGAGATTCTAGAAAAAAAAAATGATCCTGAACTTCCATGAATTTCCCTGGCTGTTCTTCTATATTTGTGGTATGCTTCCAGTGGTAAGGTAGCTATTTCAATAATGACAATATAATCTTCACTAGCTATGTATTCTAGTGACTGACATATTAATGCTGGTTTATTAAAGATAGTTAAATACACCAATTCTGGTGATGACACAGCATTCAAATACCACATTTTAATGGTGGTCCGCCCAGGAAATTAAAAATGTCTACAAAACCTAAAGTAAATACATTTATAAACGTGCAAATTATAACAGGAGCTGCTAATAACATCCACACCTACAAATGTAAATCTTTCTGAAGGTTCTCAGGAGATGATATCAGGTTGTGGAAATGTGAAATAAAGTAATAATAATATGGGTCAACATTTTTCTGGACTTTATATCAGTAGTTCCATTAAAGAACATGAGAGTTAGCCTCTCCTCAGTGTGAAATGGTTGATAACAGGGCACAATAGATTGCATTCAACTGCATTACAATTGTGATAAGGTAAATGTTATGTATGATGTCCCTTTTCAATCTGAATGCATTATAATCATTGTCAGTCATTGGTGATGGACATTAAACATTTATACAGCAATTTCTGAATTATTAGAGCGCAATTACATAATGTATTCAGGATGGACCCCATGTACCAAACCTCTGACAGAGAAAATGTGCAGTTTAGAAAATCAGTGCTGGATGTTCGTTTCTATGGGCAACAATGATATGTTTTTTTCTTTAAGTTTTAAAATTTGGGGTCTGTTCTGTTCTATTAGTTGTATTCAAAGCAAATAGGCAAAAATTGCACAAATTAAGTAGATGTAAAAATGTTTATAAGTTAATTTATTTCAGTAATTCAATTAAAAAAGTGAAACTCATATTATATAGATTCATTATGTCACGATCACAGGGTATGTGGACCCACTAGGCCGCTCCGCCGTAGCGGAGAGGCAGCTGGCCTAGTCACAGTCTATGCAAGAGTCTATAACAGTTCATAGCACAAGGGTACCTGAAATAGTCCAGATAGTGGCCGAGGCTTCAGCGCGGATGGTGGTGGTGCAGCAGTTTGTGCCAGACGTGGCGGATAACACTGGATGTGGCAGATAACAATGGACGTGGCGTATGACACTGGACGTGGTGGATGACACTGGACGTGGCGGATGACACTAGACGTGGCAGATGACACTGGTGCAGTAGACCACGACTCCAACACTAACAGGCTCAGGAATAAGGACACAGCACTTGATATGGGATACAGATAGCAGGGCATGGGTAACAACAGGAGCAGGATAAGACAAAGGGACCATTTGCAAGACTGACATGGGATAAACTAACAACACTCAGGCAATGAGCAAAGGGGCAGGGCCCTTCTTATAGTCCAGGAAATCATGGGCAGTTGATGATGATGATTTCCCATGTACTCTGGACTTGATTTAACTTTTTGATGATATTCTAATTCATTGAGTAGGACTAGTATATATATGTATATATATTTATATATATATATTTACACACACAGTGCTGTGCAAACGTTTTAGGCAGTTGTGAAAAAATGCTACAAAGTAAGAATGCTTTCAAAAATAGAAGTGTTAATAGTTTTTTTTTAATCAATTAACAAAATGCAAAGTGAATAAACAGAAGTGAAATCGAAATCAAATCAGTATTTAGTATGACCGGGGGGGCTCTTTGCCTTCAAAACAGCATCAATTCTTTTAGGTACAATTGCGCACAGTTTTTGAAGGAACTCAGCAGGGAGGTTGTTCCAAACATCTTGGAGAACTAAGCACAGATCTTCTGTGTATGTGGGCTTCCTCAAATCATTCTGTCTCTTCAAATAATCCCAGACAGACTTCATGATTTTGAGATCAGGGCTCTGTGGGGCCATATCATCACTTCCAGGTCTCCTTGTTTTTCTTTACGCTGAAGATAGTTCTTAAGGACATTGGCTGTGTGTTTGGGGTCTTTGCTGGTTGCAGAATAAATTTGGAGCCAATTAGACACCTCCCTGATGGTGTTACATGATGGATAAGCATCTGCCTGTATTTCTCAGCATTGAGAACACCATTAAACCTGACCCATTCCCCAACTCCATTTGTGAAATGCAGCACCAAACTTGCAGGGAACCTCCACAATGCTTCATGCCTGCAGACACTCAATATCGTACTTCTCTCCTGCCCTTCGGCAAACAAATTGCCTTCTGTTACAGTCAAATATTTAAAAATTTCACTCATCAGTCCAGAACACCTACTGCCATTTTTCTGCACCCCAGTCTCTATGTTTTCTTGCATAGCTGAGTCGCTGGGCCTTGTTTCCATGTCAAAGATATGGCTTTTTGGTCACAATTCTTGCATGAAAACCACGTCTGGCCAGACTTCTCCAAACAGTAGATGGGTGTACCTGGGTCCCATTGGTTTCTGCCAGTTCTGAACTGATAGCACTGCTGGACATCTTCCAATTTCAAAGGGAAGTAAGCATGATGTGTCTTTGAACTGCTTCACTAAGTTTCCTTGGCCAACCACAGCGTCTCGGATCCTTAATATTACCTGTTATTTTGTGCTTCTTCAAAAGAGCTTGAATATCACGTCTTGAAACCCGGGTCGGCTTTGAAATATTTGCCTGGGAGAGACCTTGCTGATTCAGTATAACTACCTTGTGTCTTGTTGCTGTGCTCGGTCTTGCCACGGTAGACCTGTGACATGAAACTATCTTCCACAACCTCACCTTTGTAGAAGAGTTTGGCTACTTCTCCCCCAGTTTTAAGCCTCCTACACAGCTGTTTCTGTTATAGTTAATGTCTGTGTTTCAACATATGAAAACAATGATTATTATTAACTGTTTGGTATAATTGGTTAATCATACACCGGCTGATCGCATCTTTCATGTGGCAGTAATCATCATAGTCGACAGCACTTCTTTCATTGTAAACAAGGGATGTGCTGCCAACAATGACACAAAATGTATGGGGGCAAACGATCTTGTTCGTTTCCATACAGTAAAATTATTTCTCCATGTAAATGGAGTTAAGCAAGCACCTATCAATGTGCTATATCGTCGATTAACGCTAGTTTATCAGAATAAATTTTACCGCCTTTATACATCCCAGCCTAATATATGATCAGTGGACTAAAAGTTCCTTGTTGCCAAATACAATGTGCAGTCTAGAGGAATTTAACAAATTCTCTATCTCTGTGCATCAACAATAAGATGATCTATGAAATATTGAACTTTATTATTCTCTAGTTGTTTAAATTTGACTATCACTGTCATTTGAATTTTTGAGACCTAAGAAAGTAACTTTCTGAAATTTGTCAATAGAATGTGAAATGAGAGGGTAAAGTGGAAACATTTTCGAGATTGTGCTGAAAAGTATTTTTCCTCTCACAGGAGAAGGAACTGAGGCGATGTGTTCTGGTTCAGTGGAGGTGTTATCACACTCAATATGCTGATTCTACAGGATAACATATTTCCCTTCACAAAGTAATGGTCGCAAGACAACAATGGAATTACAATTAGTGAAGGTGCAAATGTCGGATGGTGCAATTGATGAAATCCCTTTTAATTGAAGTGTAATATAAAATATTAAGCAATGCCTGACTACAATTTAAGTCGGCTAAGACTTAAGCTCTTTACTATGGTATCTGTCCTGGGAAAACATTGCAACTTGTGTCTCTAAAAACAGTTGTGACTGGCTTGCCGGCATGACAAAGGCAGTTCAAGGAAACTCAAGCAGCATCTACGAGTGTAAATCATAGAAAACATTCAAGGACATATACTTTGATTTCGAAAGTTTGAGATGTTACTAGAGTATATGGCACCTTTTCATACTCCTTGGCCTTATTTCTCAAGGTCATTTGAGTACAGATTGTATATATCATTCAATGGAAGCAAAGCCAGAATACTTAAGTCTTTGTGCAGGTAAACGGCATGTATTCATATAAACTTTTATTAGAAATATATACTTTATCATAAAGTACATAGAGATATAAAAATTATATAAATATATATATATATATCTAGATAGATAGATAGATAGATAGATAGATAGATAGATAGATAGATAGATAGATAGATAGATAGATAGATAGATAGATAGATCTATATATATACTGTATAATGTCGCATCTCAAAGTATGGGGATGAGATGAAATGTGATACAATTAGATATTATAAGTTAGGTGACAGTCGCTAAACCTCAGATTGTGGCAGAATTGTGTAGATCAAGGGTTAGCACAATTTGTTTTACTACTTTGTTGGACAAAAAGATAATGAAAATAATAAAAGAAAGGAGAGAAGAGACATAAGAAAAAGATGACAGAGATGCAATATATCATTCTACAGTAACATTACAGCAAGAAAATATGTTATAGGCAAATTAAAGAAGGTTTAGTAAATTAAGATAGAAGAATAAATAGGTAGATAGATAGATGATAGATAGATAGATAGATAGATAGATAGATAGATAGATAGATAGATAGATAGATAGATAGATAGATAGATAGATTAATAGATAGATGTAAGATAGATACATAGATATAAGATAAATATATCGTGTTTAATTGCACAAAAACAGAGGAAATGTAAAATGTTAGGTAGTTAGGACAATGGTTTTCATCTTAGACTTGGATTAAAGGGGTTTTCCAGCCACATACATTTTTTTTTTCAATAAAAGACATGATAAGAGTGCAGTTTCCCACAAGTCGGGAACATTTATAACTTTGCAGAGCTACGATATCAGTAGTAATAGTAAGCATTTTGAAGTAGAATGATAGTTAAACAAATGTACACAAAATTCTAATTGTTATGGTATAGTCAAGAACATACATAAGTGTGTCATTAAGGTAAGAAACATAATCTATTTCAAGACCAGTGTGTTTCAAAACTTAATTATGAATTTTCCCTAAGTAGTATTAGATTATCATGTCTGATTTGGAAGCAGTAATTAGAGTAGATTTAAACTTAAAAGTAAAACTTTCTAAATCTGGTGCAGCTAAATTTATAGAAGAACATTGGTTCCTTTATGAGTGGATGTTCTATATAAACAAACAGGTGTCTTAAGGAAATCGTTATTAGGACCAACCAGACCACTGTTCATCACATTTTGGGAGCTTATTTTCGAGGATAGCCACATACATTTATTAACTGTCCACTGCATAGGTAATAAATGTTAGATCTGTGGGGGTCCAACCACTAAGACTGCCACCGATCGCTAGAATGGGAGACCCTGGTCCCCTATCCCCTGCCCCAACTGCACGACAATGGAGAGGAGGAGCTTTTATAGAGCGGCAGTCGAGCATATTCTATAGGAATTACAGAGTCAACCAGGTGCAGCCGAGTGCTGTCTAGAATGTCTAACCAATGGGTACCACATTTATCTGACAAATAAGTTTCCCAAGTTTATGCGTGATTTATTTATTTATTGATGGTTTATTTAATTAACATTTAGTTAAAATAATAAACTTATCAATATACTAAGGCCTCTTTCACATCGCAGATCCGGTCGAAGAATATAGAAAACAATAGTGCAGCATGCTGTTTCCGGTAAAACCCTGGACATGCTGAAGGAAACTTGATGGAAACCATTAAAGTCAATGGGTACCATTGGCCGCAGGTGGTGTCCATCATACAATGAAACCAGCGCTTCCAGTGTGTTCATTGATCTGCTCCTCTGATGAAGCATGACAAAGGAAACACCAATCAGGTGTGAACCCAGCCTTACCTGTAAAATTCCACTCGCTGTCACTGTTCGAGTGTTCCTACCCCCTTCCCCCCTGGCATCCCTGTTCTCATAGGGATGACACGTAAGGTGAGCGGGCCAGCTGTGGTGATGTCACTGTATTTCATATGTCACTTATGCCGCCTGTCATTAGCCGCCTTGCTAATGTAACACATCATTGTGTACACAGATGCAGCAGGGGAACCAAACAGCAGCATCAAAGGGGACAGTGAGCAATTCTAAAGGTAAGTATATTGAGCACATTATTTTAGGATTTTATCAATTTTTAAATGTTTTCATGGAAGACTCCTTTAACCTCTTCCCAATATCCGCCTTATATAGCTGAAATCGGGAGGGAAAATACTGAGCGAGCTAACACCTGAGCCCGCTCCATAAGATGCAGGTGTTGGATGTATGTAATAACCGACACTTCGCTGCAATAGGCTGGAGCACAGTTCACTAGATTCCTGCTTGTTTAACCACTTAGATGCCGAGGTCAATATCAACTATGGCATCTAAGCTGTAAGAAAGATTCCAACACCCCCCTACCCCCGCAACATAGTTGCGGGCTACCGATAGTTGTCATGGCAGCCTGGGGCGCTAATTAAGGCTCACAGGTCTGCCATCTTTCCACTCCTATTAAGCCATTAGGAGCTGGTAAAAAACACAGTGAACTAATAAAAAATGGAAAAAAAATGTTAAAGTATTTTTTTATATATATATGTGCAAAAAGAAACCTAAAGGTTAAAAAGAAAAACCTTTCCCATTTCTCCCCAGAAGCAATGTAAAAAAATAATTAACATAACTAGCATCGCTGTGTCTGTAAAAGTTTGAACTATTACAATATTATTTAACGGTAAACGCAGTAAAAAAAATAATAATTGCAGAATCACTGTTTTTTGGTCACCTGGTCCCCCACTGAAATGGCATAAAAAGTGATCAGAAAGTCTTATGTATCCCCAAAATGGTATTAATAAACTTCCGTTTTCCCCACAGAAATAAGTCCTCATACCGCTCAATTGACGGAAAAATAAAAAAGTTATTGTTTTCAGAATATGGTGACACAAAACTATTTTTATTTTTAACAAATAGTTTTTGACTTGTAACAAAAAAATATATATATATCAATTTGGTATCGCCGTCATCATATTGATCTGTGGAATAAAGTTAACATGTGGTTTTTACCGCACGGTGAACGCCGTAACAACAAAACGAAAAAAACAATGGATGAATCTGTTTTTTTCCCATACCACGCCACAAAGAAATGTGTTCCAGTTTCCCAGTACGGTATATGGTACAATAAATGGTGCCATGCAAAACTAAAACTCGTCTCGCAAAACACAAGCCCTTATATATCTATATCGACGGAAAAATAAAAAAGCTATAGCTTTTGGAAGGTGAGAAGGAAGAAAGCGAAAAGGAAAAACCGAGGAAAGGGTGCAGCAGGAAGAGGTTAATAAGTTAGGGCCAATTTACTTGTCCCAATTATCATTATAATTCATACATTTCCGGATGATCAAAATGGTAATTGGCCAGTGAAAAGCGTTTTTGTTTTTTTTTTTAAAAATCATCAACTGATGGTTGAAAAATGTTAAAATGTAAACGGGCCTTTACTGATAGTCTAGGTAACACCATATATACTAGACAATCCTCTATTATTACTGGATATGAGTAACAATTATAGTGTAAAAAATTTTAATACACAATTGTTAAAAATATCAGCAGCTCAATTGCGTTACATTTCTATGTAATTGAAACATTTTAATTAGAAAACAAGTAATGATTTTTTTTAGTTTGATTTTTTATTTTGTAGAAATGTATTTTTCTATCATTATGATTTTACTTATTTTTACTCTGACAAGGTCAAATAACTGAAAAATAGAGATGGGTCATCTTGAGGGGAGAATAACAGAACTGCAGTGAAATGGCGCTCCGTTGGCTTTTGTATTGATTCAGAGTGTGTCAAAAGGGTCTTTTGTCGTGCCCCTACCGCAGCATACTAATTTGCTAGATCAAGTCTGTCAGAATATCGACTAGAGGTAAAGAACTACAGTGGCAGCTTTTGTATTTTATACAGCAGGGAGCCTGTGTGTGAAACAGGATTATCAGGGGGTCATGACGAGAGTCAAGGGACGTCCATCACTTCCCCTCTGGTAAAGCAATGGGGCGGGAGTGTGTGTGATTAAGCTGTAGAGGACAGCAGGGAGAGAACTGAACAAGTCAGAAACATGAACATGTAAATCAGTTTCTCTTCTGTTAACCACATACTTCTAATGAGGTATTCACTCAATTGCTACACAAATATCCAAACAGCTGGCTGAGGCCTAAATATGAAATTCAGCTATAACCCCTCACAAAATGAACCACAGATGGACTTAGCTAAATTCCCAAAAAAACAACAAAAAAAACCAAAAATAAATAAATATGATACAACTGTTACTGGACACATTTGTCACTTAAATAGATTGTTACAGTTGTTTACAAAATAAAATCACAAAATGAGAAAAAATAAATAAAAAAAATAATAAAGGCAATAATCATAGGGAAAAAACAGTCTAATTTTTCAGCTGTCAAACCCAAAAAGATTTATAATTGGTAAACGTTGCTTGGTAAAAAAAAAAAAAAAAAAATCACAAAATAGATTCAACCATAAGCCTTAGAACAATCTATCTATCTATCTATCTATCTATCTATCTATCTATCTATCTATCTATCTATCTATCTATCTATCTATCTATCTATCTATCTATCTATCTATCATCTATCTATCTATCTATCTCATATCTATCGATCTATCTATCTATCTATCTATCTATCTATCTATCTATCTATCTATCTATCTATCTATCTATCTATCTATCTATCTTATCTATCTATCATATTTTAGTACTGTAACGTCCATGGCCGCGGACCGTCGGGATTACTCCGCCTCGATGGCCGCAGCCATGGTCTGGTGAGCTCTGGCCCGCATCTCCTCCCCAGGAGACGCCAGCGCTCACTTACGCTCCACATTGCTGTGTCCCGTAGGATACGCGCACACGCTCACGCCCGGCCTTAAAGGGCCAGTGTGCGCACATGTAAAGTATCATTAATTATCCCATGATCACCCTGGACTATAAGAAGGGACCTGCCCCTTTGCTCATTGCCTGAGCGTTGTTGTGCTTTCCTATGATAGACTTGCAAATGGTCCCTTAGTGTTATCCTGTTCCCGTTGTTCCCCGTGCCCTGCTACCTGCAGTGGCGGATTAAGTAGACCATGGGCCCTGGGCTGTTAACCAAACTTGGGCCCCCCTTCCTCACCGCCGCCCTGCCGCGCCGTAACTATTTTTGACACTACTTTTTTGGGCAAGCATTAACAGTGTTACGATTTCCCTTGTCACAGGGCTGTGTCCCTACATACTGACAGTATCACACTGTGCAGGGACACAACCTCCTGACAAGGGGAATTGTCTATCAGTCCTGGACTGCAGAAAGACTTTTTGTGAAATACAAGGATTCCTATAATAAACATGTCAGGAGAGGTGACAGATTCTCTATAAATCTAGTGACTCACAGGTGACGACGTCTCAGATTCTAGTAGTTTTTTTCCTCTTTTCTTCTCCATCCGGTCCAGCGCTCATGACGACTTCTCCTGGCCATGACTCATTTCTGCAGAATTTGCCACTCAGACGTCTCCTCACTTTTCCAACATTTCCACACCTATAAACGAAAATAAAGTTATCATGGTGCCACATACTGTACCCCTAAATATAATAGCACCAAACACTGCGCGCCTGAATATAATACCACACACTGTAAAACACCACATACACACAGCCCCCTGTACATAGTGCCACACACAGCCCCTGTAGATATTACACACCCCCATAGATATCGCCATACACAGCCCCCTCTATATATCACACATCCTCCCCGTAGAGAGCGTTACACACAGCCCCATATAGATAAACTTTATGAATAAAAATTGTAAAATAGCAAAAAAGGTGTGTATAAAAACGATAAAAAACGAACCCTGCATTGTCTACGGAAAAAACGTCGCAAAAATCACGTCGTTTTTATTTATTTTTTATAAAAATGTGTGTTTGGTGCAACTTTGTAATTACGTTTTATTAAAAAATATTTTCACTTTTTGAGATACAGCTGCTTTGTATCCTGTATCCGTCAGGTCAGCAGGACTGACAGGATCAGTGACACGCAGGATCCACCTCAAATCTATCGCATCGAAGATTATAATTTAGCGCAGGGCCCGTTTCACTGATCCCGTCAGTCCTGCTGACCTGATGGATACAGGATACAAAGCAGCTGTATCTCAAAAAGTGAAAATATTTTTTAATAAAACGTAATTACAAAGTTGCACCAAACACACATTTTTATAAAAAAGAAATAAAAACGACGTGATTTTTGCGACGTTTTTTCCGTAGACAATGCATGTTTCTTTTTTTTTAGCGTTTTTATACACACCTTTTTTGCTATTTTAGAATTTTTATTCATAAAGTTTAAAAATAATAGTAAAAAAATAAGCTTTTTTACGTTTCAGCTATTTTTTTGGGTAATAACATAGTTTTACCCTAAAATAGACCTTTTATTTGTAATCGTCATTGTTTACCGTAAATGTTAATATATTACATGTCTATATTAGGGTAATTGGGTCAGCGCTTGCGTTACAACAATGATTGGCGGGGGGGACGGACGGTTTTTTTTTTGGGGTGGGTATTTTATGTGTATTTATTATTTCATTTTTTTTGCACTTTACTTTCCTATTTTTTTATTACTGTGGTCTGTTCCTCAAAGGTCAAAAAAGACCTTTGGGGAACTTTATATATATTTTTTCTTTCTTTTACACCATGTTTTTCCACTGTAACTGGAGCTGCACAGCAGCCCCAGTTACAGGGGAAATCAGCCCTCTCATAGTGACGATTGTCACTAATAGGGCTGTGCTGGGTCTAGTTAGACCCAGCAGCAGCCTGCCACTAACGGCACCCGGCGATCATGTGAACAGTCACATGATCACCGGGAGGAATAGAGACAGCGCCGCTGCTGCTGTCTCTATTCCTATACACAGCGTTCATTGAACGCTGTGTAAGAAGACATCGGAGAAGACAGAAGCAGCGAAAGCTGCTTCTGTCTTTTCCTCAGGGTCCCCGGCAGTCACTGACAGCCGGAGACCCGATCGCGCGGGCAGCAAGTTAAAACCCGAGCCGTAGAAAGTCTATGGCTCGGGTTTTAAGGACCCGTCCCTGACCGCTGGCCGTAAAAATACAGCCAGCGGTCGGGAACCAGTTGGGAAGGAGGATAAGCCTGCTGTACTGACCTCAGCGCCGGTGACCGACCGTCTTGCAGATTCGGAGTAACAGAACAGCCGTCCCTCGCTGTTCTGTTACTCAATGGCGGCGGCCCGCACTTGTCAGGGAGGCGTGTCCTACCCCTTTCCCGGCCAATTCCCTGCTCCTCCCCTCATCTTCGTTAGTTAGCAGCGCTAGCGCGCTGAATAAGTAACTTTGCAAGATGATGTGCGGTTCGGGCTGCCATGGGCCCCCTGGGAGCCTCGGGCCCCGGGCGGCCGCCCGAATCGCCCATATGATAATCCGCCACTGGCTACCTGTCCCCTTTATCCTGTGCTATTTGTTCCTGTGCCTTAAATCTATTGGAGTCGTGTTGTGTCACCGGTTCTGCCTGCTGTGTTACACCACGTCTGGTGTCTACTGTCAAGGTCCCATCTGTGCCTGGCCGTTGCTACTGTCTGAACCCCTACAGGTACCCTTGTGCTTGGACTATTTATATATTGACTTGGTACTCTGTTGGCCAGCTGCTAACCTGCTACAGCGGTATGGCCCAGTAGGTCCACATACCCACAGATCGTGACAAGTACCATGTACATACAATTTCAACAGCATTCCTGGTAGTGACTCCTGGTATTTTACACAATGTACACATTGAGAAAAAAAAACAACAAATTATAACAAATATTTTAAAACTGTTCCGCTTTTTTTTGTAGTCCTGTAACCTGTTTTTGGTTGTCTTATATGTTTTAGCATTTTGAGGTTGTTCTTTGAATAGCTCTGCACACATTTTTGTACAGCTTGACAGAATAGCTTGTTACATTTACATTCCTATTTGTTTCTTATTATGGCACTTACTTATATTTATGTTATATTACCTGGAGAGGAAAGCGTTTTACAAAAGAAGTACAATGCTTTCAAAGAATGATTGTGCGCTGGAATGCTTTCAAAGCCTGAACGACTAGCAAGCAGATAGTTTGTAAGTCTTTGGGACAGAATTTATCACATAAAACTATTGGTCGCCACTGTGAAAAAATATATATACTAGAAACGTGAATACAATTGTTACACTTTTCAGTATTGTTGTCATTATTTTATTATATAATCCTTTTTTATCATCACGCAATGCTTTATAGAGAATACCCCTGAGCTACTAGAGCTTACAACCTTATATCTCTATGACAGGCAGGTAGTGAGGACTCGGGACCCCTGCAACCCCCACCAATCATCAGAATTAAGGGGCTAAGCTGTATTAATAGTCATCTGCAAATATGGATGAGCCACAGAGCCTGGAAACACAATGCAGGGGCCGTAACATTCCAGTGAGTGTTGTGGCCCATTTGTTCTGTTGATAGACAGTGGTCCTGGAGGTCGGATTGGTTAGGAAAGGCCACCAAATGTTAAATGGTTAAGGTCCAAATCCGGGGACACCGCGAATTATCAAAATAAAGGAACTGATCTGCAGTACCAGGTATAGCCAAACAAATAGATGAGTCTCTGTGCCTGGATAAACATTGCCACTAGGATATTGTGGCACCTTAAAGAGACTGTCACCACATTATAAGTGCCCTATCTCCTATATAAGGAGATCGGCGCTGTAATGTAGGTGACAGTAATGCTTTTTATTCAAGTGGGCGTACTTTTACTTTCGGCCAAGTGGGCGTTGTACAGAGGAGTGTATGATGCTGACCAATCGGCATCATGCACTCCTCTCCATTCATTTACACTGCACTAGCGATATAGATATATTGCTATGTGCAGCTATATACACAAACCCTAACATTACTGCAGTGTCCTGATAATGAATACACATGAAATCCAGCCTGGACGTCATGTGTACTCAGAATCCTGACACTTCTGAATCTTTTTTTGTGAGATTCCAGCAAGTGAAACCAAATCTCGTTTAGCTCCGAGATCTCGCGAGATTTCGTATCCGTTGCTGGAATCTCACAAAAAAAGATTCAGAAGTGTCAGGATTCTGAGTACACATGACGTCCAGGCTGGATTTCATGTGTATTCATTATCAGGACACTAGTAATGTTAGGGCTTGTGTATGAGGCTGCACATAGCGATATATTTATATCGCTAGTGCAGTGTAAATGAATGGAGAGGAGTGCATGATGCCGATTGGTCAGCGTCATGCACTTCTCTGTACAACGCCCACTTGGCCGAAAGTAAAAGTACGCCCACTTGGGCATTAAGAAAGCTCATTAGCATAAACTTAATCGCTCCTAACTTTGTGAAAAAAGATCGGTTTTTTAAATAAAAAGCATTACTGTCACCTACATTACAGCGCCCATCTCCTTATGTAGGAGATAGGGCACTTATAATGTGGTGACCGAGTCTCTTTAAGGCCTCATGCATATGACCGCATTGGTTTTGTGGTAAGCAAAACAACGGGTCCGATGCAGTTCATTGGATCACAAAAAACCCTTGTTGTGCATCCGTGTATCATCAAGACCCACGGATCCACAACAATTCACCATTATTGCTGAATCCCCAAAACTGGACCATAAAATGAAATGACCTGAGATTTTGCAATCTGTGTAAACCACGGTCGTGTGCATGGGGCCATAGAAAAGAATGGGCCTGCAATTTATCCATAAAAATGCAGATAAATTGCGGCTGCAAAAGCACGGTCGTGTGCATGAGACCTAATTCTGTTGATCGGCTAGAGTCAGGGGGGTCAGATCCCCACTAATCTGACATTGATGGTCTTTCCTAAAGAGAGGCCATAAATGTTTTTGCAGAAAACCCCTTTATCTTTCCAGGAGTCAATTACACAGAACAATTCCATTACTGATTTACAGTATTCAGGTTTTTTTTCCGTCCTGGGAGATAAGACTTTCATTGGGTGGAGACGGTGTTCTTTGCTGTGTGTGACAGTAACCTGGAGAGATGCCATTTCTTGCTAGGCATAGGTTGGGTGTACTAAGGGTTACAAACAAGGATTAAGTTTAGTGCCTGAGATTAGTACAGTGAGTTATTTTGATGTCTAATTCTAGGTTCACATCGCGTTTTGCCTCTACATATTGAGTTTACGCCAGGAAACTTTCTTTAACCAATAGGCTATCATTCACCAAAAGTATGCAAAAAAATCCTTTTGGCGTACATTTGGCCAGTATACATTGCTATACCTTTGCCTCAACTGTATTGAAAAGCATAGTCGACGCTTATCAACATAATTATGCACAAGTAAGGGAGTCGATGGCAGACATATGTAACTATATGGGATGTTTTACACTAAATGCACAGATATGATGTGAACCTACCCGTAGCTACCAAAATGCACTATTCTCCCAATGCTCTCTTATTTGTCTATTAACCCTTGTGCTGCTTTTAGTTCCCTGAAGCTCCCTATCATCTGATCTCACGAAGCTTCCCAAACTGAAATGTTTACAATATTGTCAATGTAGTTTTGACATTGTAGCAGAAAATAAACAAGAAAAGCAGGACTGAATAGAGCAATACATAAGTAAAAAAGAAACTAGAAATGTATGTTTAGAGATACAATATAGTGAAGCCTTCTATACAGAGTGAATTGAAGATGTGGTTGGTGATCAGCTAGACCACTGCTTCCTATCCTTTTTACCTTGGAGGAACCCCATAAAAATGTTTCATTCTATATTAAAAAAAAGCATTCGATAATCTATATTCGAACCAAAATATATCAACTACTTTGCTGGCCCCCATGCCAAGCATCTTTAAACAGGCTGATATAGGTTTTTGAACCCTTTTGTCAGTGGCAGATTAAGTAGACAATAGGCCTTGGGCTGTTTCCCAGTCTTTGGCTCTTCTTCCCTACCGCCGCCCTGCCATGCCCTGTCTATAGTGAACACCCCCTTTCTGTGCGAGCATTGACAAATGGGTGTTACGATTCCCCTTGTCAAAGGGCTGTGTCCCTACATACTGACAGTCTCCAATAATCGCTGGCAGTATTACATTGTGTATGGACACATCCTCCTGACAATGGGAGTGGTAGCACCCATTTGTCTATTAGTCCTGGACTACATGGAGACTTTTTATGCAATACAAGGATTTTCTATAACAGACATGTCAGGAGAGGTAACAGATTCACTATAAATCCAGTGAGTCACAGGTGACGTCTTCTCTGATGGGAGTCGTTCTCTTTTCTTCTCTATCTGACACAGACCATTATGACGAATTCTCTTGATGACTACAGAGTTTCCTGACAATACATCTTTACCTCTCGCTTCTGCAGCAATTTCCAGCCTCTATAGAAACACAAAAATCCAGACACCAAATTCCCTAAATTGTTCCATACCCAAGACCAGATCCCTAAGCAACTTCAGAACCTGGGCCCATGCATTAACTCATACTAAAAATTCGGACCCCAGACCAGACCCTAGAATACATACAGACCCCAGACCTTCTAAATGATTGCAATCCCCAGACCAGACTGCTTTAAACAAAAAGAGACCCCAGAACAAGCATCCTAAATAAATACAGACCCTAGACCAGACCCCCTAAATACGGACCTCAAACTAAACCCCTAAATACAGACCCTCGGACCAACCCCGCTAAACTAATAATGACTCCAGACCTGAGTCCCTAAACTAATACAGACCCCAAACCCCTAAATACAGACCCCCTAAACTAATACAGACTCCATGCCCCTTAAATACAGACCCCAGACCCCTTAAACTAATACAGACCCCCTAAATACAGACCAGCTAAATACAGACCCCTAAACGAATACAGATTCCAGATCCCTTAAACACAGACCCCAAAAAATAGACCCCTTAACTAATACAGACCCTAGACCCTCTACATACAGACTCCAGATGCCTTAAACTATCCATCCCCCTTTTAGTTACATAGTAGCTCACAGTCTTCTCTATAGAGTATTGCTGCTGTACTAGGACCTGCCTACATGATCATGTGACCTGCAGATCTCTCAACAAAAACTACAAACATAAGGTCATCTGACCTTATGTCTGCAGTTCCTTTTGCAGGACATACACAATGCAGTTTTGATGCAGGTTTTGTTATGATTCGTGGCAAAAAAATGGTCAAAACTGCAATGTACTTTGGGCGGGCATGGGGCTCCCGGGAGCCTCGGGTCCCGGTTGGCCGTTCCAAATGCCCTATGATGGTCTGCCACTGGCTAATGTAGAAGTAATCTGCTGATGTCTTCTGGGGAACCCCTAACCAAGTTTTGAGGAACCCCAAGGAACCCTGGCTGGGAAGCTCTGTGCTAGACACTCTGGAGAATGTGTGGCCAAACCATCGACCAATCTACTGGTTGATTGCAGAAGTTTATTTGGTAGATTACAATGTTTTTGCAGAAATCTGTATCTTTAATGGGATTCCACAAGTGCCCGCCATTGGTATTAGCAGGTCCAGACTTGTGGAAGCCTGTTGAAAGTACAGAGATGTGGATAGAGATATGTGGAAAGTCCGCCCTCACATCTGACATGAACTACTGGAGGAGAGCAAAGCATGAAAGTGGACGGGCAACCACTGTTACTATTAGAATGGGAGGCTGTCTCTGTTACTGGGATTATGAAGGGACTATATTTGGCACTGTCATGTGAGCATCTGGGTCTTGCTCTATATAGCTGTATTATGTGGGTTCAGTATAGCAGTATTATGTGGGTTCTGTATTAATAATTTTCCATTCCATTCCATTAAGCAACTGGTTATTGCATTAAAAAGTGTCAATATTAAAATAGATAAAGTACAAATGAATACAGTAGAAGAATCCGTATCACTAAAGACTGGCTGGTCCTTCTAACATCAACCTTATAGAAAAAAATATATAGATTTTTTTTTTGTTCAATTTTATCTCATTCATTCTGCTGTTCTTCCCCCTAAATAAGCAGTGTCTAAGAAAATGTCAGCCCTCCTAACTCCATAGGGCATAATATAAAACTTCAACTGAATATAGGCAGGGAAGAATGCTCGTCTTTAGGCATCTGCCTTTCTCACCTGCCCCTTTCATTTGAAGAACTATTCCCGGCATTTATAGGGTCAGACAGCAGTATAGTGAATTTAGCCTCATTACTGAGATACTAAGTCACCTACTATTCACCTAATATCGAATTCATATTTATAATTTGACATTCGCACTGGTAAATGTTGCGATATGTGCATAAAGTATGCAATTGTCCTATATATACGGTATACATGCAAGTTATAAATGAGGAAAATGCAAGCAGTAGCTTTAAGTAAATGAATGCCCATGAACAATATTTTTTTTTATATAAAAAAGTCGAAAATTCTGTGCTGATTAATTTTTTATATGCAGTATATTTATAGCAGTCAGAGCTTAGTTTTTTTTGATACAGTGTTTCAAATCCCCTGCATAGACATATAGTTAAAGGGTTGTCTGGTGAAATAAATAATCAGGATAGACCATCAATATCTGAACAACTATCAGCTCCCCACTGATCAGCTATTTAAAGTGGCCATGGCGCCGGCGAGTCTTCCCGTATATTTCATAAACAGCTCCAGACTGTACAATGCCGACACATTCGTAGCAGTTCACTTGAATGGCAAAAAACTGTAATACTTTGCTCCGCCACTATAAATGTGTCGGCGATGTACAATATGCAGTTGTATAAGAAATGGACGGGAAGCAGCGCCCGCACCGTGGGCCCCTGAAATAGCTGATCAGTGGGGGAGCCCGACCCCCCGACCAATCAGATATTTATGGCGTATCCTGAGGACCTAAAAACAGCATGGTGTTAAAAGGTGTAGATTCACTCTAAAGAGGTATTAAAGGCTATGTACACCTCTGACATAATTATATATTTTTTTAAATAAAATTGTGCAATAGTGTGATTGGTGCTACTTACTAAATACATTTTATTAAAATGTATTTTTACTTTTTGAGATACAACAGCTTTGTATACTGTATACAGAGCAACTGTATAGTTCTCTAAGACCTGAATCCGTCAGGTCCGCAGGACTGATGGGTTCAGTGTCAGCAGGTCAGAGACAAGCAGGATCCACCTGTGATTGATTACAGATAGCAGCTCGAACCTGCATGTCAGAGACATGAAGGACCAGCTGACACTGAACCCGTCAGTGCCGCTGACCTGATGAATACAGGATTCAGTGAAAGATATAGCTACTCTGTATACAGAATACAAAGCAGCTGTATCTCAAAAAGTAAAAATAATTTTAATAAAATATATTTAGTAGTTGCACCAATCACACTGATGCACAATTGTATATAAAAAATAAAAAAATATCAAAGGTGTACATAGCCTTTAACCCCTTCCCACATTTGGGGCGTAACTGTACATCCTTTTTAGCGATGCCAAATGGGCGTACAGTAACATCCTGAGGATGAATCGGGCAAAGGAGCTGAGCTCGTTTTATCTTCAGCGGGTGTCGGCTGTAATATACAGTCAGCATCCCACTGCAACGGCGGCGATCACTGTTACCTCCGATTGCCACCATTTAACCCCTTAAATGCCACTGTCAATAGCAACAGTGGCATATAAGTGATTGACACAGAGGGAGAGGGCTCCCTCTGTACCCCAATGGTGCCCGCTGTTTGATATGGCAACCAGGAAGCGTAGCAATGGCTTTCTGGTCGGCCATGTACGGAAGCCCAAGGCAGGATCTAATAGACTGACTGTCAGTTGAAGAATGACAGTTACAACACACTTCACTACATTAGTAGTGAAGTCTATTGTATAGGGGATCAGAAGGTCAGAAGGTTAGCAAAATAAATACGTTTTATGCAATAAAAACAAGAATCGCCCTGTTTCCCTGATCAAGTCCTTTAAAATTAGAAAAAAATGAAAAAAACTAAAAAAAACTATACATAATAGGTATCGCCCCGTTCGTATCGGCCTGACCTATAAAAATATCATATTATTTATCCCACACGGTGAACACTGTAAAAAACAAAAAAACAAAACAATGGCAGAATTTCCTTTTTGTGGAATAAAAAGTTATCAAAAAGTACCCCAAAATGGTACCAATAAAAACTACAGTTTGTCACACAAAAAACAAGCCCTCGCAAAAATAAAAAAGTTTTGACACTCAGGATATGGTGACACTAAAACATGATTTTATTTAGAAAAAAGTGTTTTTATTGTGTAAAAGTAGTAAAACATATAAAAACTATATAAATTTGTTATTGCCATAATCGTATAGAACTGTAGAATAAAGTAAACATGTTGTTTATACTGCACGGTGAACGTTGTAAAGAATATATAAAAAACAGTGGGAGAGTTTCTGTTTTTTAGTCTCCTCACCTCCCAAAAATTGTATTAAAAACTGATCACAAAATCGCATGTACCCCAAAATGATACTAATAAAAACAACAGCTCGTCCCATGAAAACCAAGCACTCACACAGCTCGTCAACGGAAAAATAAAACGTTATGACTCTGGGAACGCAATGATGCAAAACGACGGCCCAGACTAATTTATATGTGCAGCAGTTCTTCACCTAAAACCCCACGTCATCATTTGCTAGGCCACACAGGTAGACCCTGTAAATGCAGCAGAAACTATGACATTTTGGGGTCTTGTGCTACATATAGGGCTAGTGGAGAAGTCAAAGGTTAGGCAATACTGGAGTGCAGATATTTTGTACAATACCCCGGACACCCTTTAGAACTGCGACTTCTGCCCCCAAGAAACTGGCCTGTGCATAAAGGATTTATTCAAAGCGTACGTCACCATCCATGGGTAAATTATTTTATTCTTTATACAGTGAAGGAAATAAGTATTTGATCCCTTGCTGATTTTGTACGTTTGCCCACTGTCAAAGTCATGAACAGTCTAGAATTTTTAGGCTAGGTTAATTTTACCAGTGAGAGATAGATTATATAAAAATAAAAAAACAGAAAATCACATACTCAAAATTATATATATTTATTTGCATTGTGCACAGAGAAATAAGTATTTGATCCCTTTGCCAAACAAGACTTAATACTTGGTGGCAAAACCCTTGTTGGCAAGCACAGCAGTCAGACATTTTTAGTAGTTGATGATGAGGTTTGCACACATGTTAGATGGAATTTTGGCCCACTCCTAATTGCAGATCATCTGTAAATCATTAAGATTTCGAGGCTGTCGCTTGGCAACTCGGATCTTCAGCTCCCTCCATAAGTTTTCGATGGGATTAAGGTCTGGAGACTGGCTAGGCCACTCCATGACTTTAATGTGCTTCTTTTTGAGCCACTCCTTTGTTGCCTTGGCTGTATGTTTCGGGTCATTGTCGTGCTGGAAGACCCAGCCACGAGCCATTTTTAATGTCCTGGTGGAGGGAAGGAGGTTATCACTCAGGATTTGACGGTACATGGCTCCATCCATTCTCCCATTGATGCGGTGAAGTTGTCCTGTGCCCTTAGCAGAGGAACACCCCCAAAACATAATGTTTCCACCTCCATGCTTGACAGTGGGGATGGTGTTCTTTGGGTCATATGCAGCATTTCTCTTCCTCCAAACACGGTGAGTTGAGTTAATGCCAAAGAGCTCAATTTTAGTCTCATCTGACCACAGCACCTTCTCCCAATCACTCTCAGAATCATCCAGATGTTCATTTGCAAACTTCAGACGGGCCTGTACATGTGCTTTCTTGAGCAGTTGGACCTTGCGGGCACTGCAGGATTTTAATCCATTACGGCGTAATGTGTTACCAATGGTTTTCTTGGTGACTGTGGTCCCAGCTGCCTTAAGATCATTAACAAGTTCCCCCCGTGTAGTTTTCGGCTGAGCTCTCACCTTCTTCAGGATCAAGGATACCCCACGAGGTGAGATTTTGCATGGAGCCCCAGATCGATGTCGATTGACAGTCATTTTGTATGTCTTCCATTTTCTTACTATTGCACCAACAGTTGTCTCCTCACCCAGCGTCTTACTTATGGTTTTGTAGCCCATTCCAGCCTTGTGCAGGTCTATGATCTTGTCCCTGACATCCTTAGAAAGCTCTTTGGTCTTGCCCATGTTGTAGAGGTTAGAGTCAGACTGATTAATTGAGTCTGTGGACAGGAGTCTTTTATACAGGTGACCATTTAAGACAGCTGTCTTTAATGCAGGCACCAAGTTGATTTGGAGCGTGTAACTGGTCTGGAGGAGGCTGAACTCTTAATGGTTGGTAGGGGATCAAATACTTATTTCTCTGGGCACAATGCAAATAAATATATATAATTTTGACTATGTGATTTTCATTTTTTTTTGTTTTTTTTTAAATATATATATATATAATCTATCTCTCACTGGTAAAATTAACCTTGCCTAAAAATTCTAGACTGTTCATGACTTTGACAGTGGGCAAACTTACAAAATCAGCAAGGGATCAAATACTTATTTCCTTCACTGTATACCCCATTATTATACGCTGATATACTCCATTAAACTTACCTATACTCCCACATTATATACTGAAACACCATTAAAACTCTAAACAAAACTACCATTTGGCTCTCCAAAAGCCAAATGGCGGTCCTTCTGAGCCTGGCAGCATTCCCAAACAGCAGTTTATGACAACATATGGGGTATTACTATACTCCGGAGGACCCGCTTAACAATTTATCGGATGTGTGTCTCCAGTGATACAAGCTGAGCACAACATATTGGGCACTGAAATAGCATATCTATGGGAAAATAGCAATTTTCAATCTGCAATATCCATCGTGTACTAATTTCTGCAAAACGTGTGGGGTCAAAATGCTCACTACACTTCATGATAAATTCGTTAAAGAGGTGTGGTTTCCCAAATTGGGTCACTTCTCGGGGATCAGCACAATGTAACATGGCGTTAAAAAACAATTTTGTAAAATCTTCACTCCAAAAAGAAAATTGCGTTTTTTTCCTTTTAGACCCTTGCCGTGTGTCCAAACTGCAGTTTACAACCACATATGGAGTATTTCCTTACTCAAGAGAAATTATGTAACATTTTTTTGGGCACCTTTGTTCTTGTAGTCCTTGTGGAAATGAAAAATTATGTGCTAAAAATACATATTGGAAAAAAAATTATTTTTCATTTTCACTGCACAATTCTAATAAAATCTATAAAACAACTGAGGGATGAAAATGCTCACTACACCTCTAAATTAATTATTTGAGGGGTATAGTCTCCAAAATGGGATCACACCTGGGGAATTTCTACTGTACTGGTACTTCAGGGGTTCTGCAAATGCGACATGGGTCCCAGAAACCAATTCAGCAAACTCTGCGCTACAAAAGCCAAATGGCGCTCCTTCCCTCCTGAGCCCGGCCGTGTCCCCAAACAGCAGTCTGTGACTATATATGGGTAATTTCTGTACTCAGGAGAAAATGCTCTACAACTTTTTCTTCTATAGTTCTTGTGAAAATGAAAAATTTGAGCTAAAACTACATAATATTGGCAATCTTCCATTTTTACAGTCCAATCCTAACAAATTTGCTGAAACACCTGTGGGATCAAAATGCTCACTACACCCCAGATTAATTCCTTAAGGAGTGTAGTTTCCTAAATGGGGTCACTTTTTGTGAGTTTCCACTTTACTGGTACATCAGGGGCTTTGGAAATGTGATATGGCATCAGAAAATCATTCCAGCAAAAACTGCGCCCCAATTTGGCGACAAAATAAATGTTATTTTTTACACTTCGTTTTTCCTTCTAAAAGTAGTAAACCATAGAAAAAACTATATATATTTGGTATCACCATAATCGTATTGACCCGCAGAATAAAGTTAACATGTTGTTTTAATTGCACAGTGAATTCCGTAAAAACGAAGCACAAAAAACAATGGCGAAATCGCATTTTTTTTCATTTTCTACCCCACAAATAATTTTTTTCCTGTTTCCTAGTACATTATATGGCACAATAAATGGCACTTCAAAAAACTACAACTCGTCCCGCAAAAAATCAAGCTCTCATAGGACTATATCGATGGAAAAATGAAAAGTTATGGCTTTTGGATGGTGGGGAGGAAAAAAAACTAAATTAAAATCTGAATTTTGTTTACAACGGCAAGGGGTTAATGTTGTGCCTTCAACAGCATCTACCCCATATATTACTACATGCTGTATTATTTATTACGGTTTTCTCTTGTGTATAGTAAGCCATACTTTATGTCCGTCTTTATTTAGACCTATTTTATCTCTGCTATACAGTAAGTGCAGCTTATAAATCTTAGATGTCCATCTTTAGGGAGGTATAGTGCATATCTGAGACGTAATTCAAGAGTGAGACTAACAAATTCCATCAGCTCAAAATGCAAAATGCATTCACATGCTTCACGAATGTATGTCAGCTTTGCATAGTATAGTATACTAACAAGTCAAAAAGATTTATACAAAATGCAACAAGCTTAGGTTAGGGTCAAAATGCGTTTTTTTTTTGCTGCAAATCGTAGCAACCCGCACTGCTTTACTGCAAATTTGGAATTGACACGGCAAAACAGTGCAGGTTTTGCAGTGAATTGCAGCAACATAATGCATTTTGACTACGCCATGAAAACCCAGCCATAAGGGAGCAAAGCAATGAACACATTAAAATTCATATTTAGGCAGATTTGCCAATCAGGTGTGTAGATAAATTGAGTGACATCTGCTGTAATTGCCACCTTATTGGTCTTCACTAAGCTTTTCTAGAAATAGGTAAAGGTGTAGCAAATTTTAAATTGACCCTGATAACTTGCTGCAGCATGATCATTTATTACATAACACAACAAAATCCATTAAAAAAGTCAAGTTAAAGTTTCTTGCTACAGTGTATTTAACGCGTTGAAGGGGTATTCCGAAAAATCATAAATTATCACCTATTTACAGGATAGGTGATCATTTTCTGATCGCTGTGAGTCCCACCGCTGGGACCATCACCAACGGGGGTCCCAAACCACCAGATCCTTCTTACTAGTCAAACGCAGTGAGGAGGACATTGAATGGAGCGGCGGTCAAACATGTGCGCTGCCGTTCAATTCAAAGTCTTTGGGAATGATGGAACAGCTGAGTACAGCGTTCAGCTATTTCCATCATTCTGATAGACAGTGAATGGAGTGGCAGCACGCATGCTCGACCGCCGTTCAATTCAATGTCCTCCTCACTATGGGAGTTGCAGTAAGGAGGATTCGGGGGTTCGGGACCCCCATTCTCACGATCGGTGAGGGTACCAGCAGTAGGACCCCAGCGATCAGAAAATTATCAACTATCATGTGGATAGATGATAATTTAGGAATATCCCACATAACGTCAAAATAGTTTGTTTTTTGCTGCGAATCAGCAAGATCGATTTATTTTCCCACGATTTGACGAAAAAGGTATTCTAACCATGACATGAGAACCCAGCCTAATAAAAAATGTTAACGAATTGTCAGAAGAGGGAAGCTGTAAGTGAATGTTCACAGCATGTCTATTATGTGTCTAACATTCTGTGCTGAGTCATTTCTTTATATATCTTTATAGCGGCCAAGGACAGTTTTTCTGATGCAGAGCTCTAAATTTCCTCCATAGGCATGGAGTTAAATTATTAAATTATGGCTGCCAGCAGCCACCACTAGTGGGGCTTCAGAGTTTATTGCATACTATTTATTATTAAGTTCAATGTATGTAGTACTAGAGTATGTAGTAAAGTCCTAAACATCCCCAATGAACGCTGAAGAAAGCCTGAATTTTATAATTTCAGTCTGTTCATACAGGGGATTTGTATCAGAAATACATAGCCCCGAGGGCTATAAAAGATAAGCAGCACAAAATTGTGGCCATATATAAGAGGACTTGTTAGCTATCTTTATATGTCAGCACTGATTGGACAGTGTTAGTGTGTAGAGACGCGCCCCATAGACAAGGGGAATAGTAACTCTTTAATTGTCAGTTTCTTCATACGTTTCCAGGAGGAATAACAGAGCAACATCATAACGCAAAGTTCTAAAAACAGATGCTCCATAATTGTTATTTTATTGACAATGAAAGTGTTTTTTAAAATAGATATGCCAAGAGAGCTAAGAGGTCAACTTTAAATGATGTATAAAGTTGAATGTTAATTTTATTTAAAAAATTGGGCTTACAATTTGATAAGCCTACTACTTATGGATTCTGTTAGGCAATATTGACAACAAGTGCGGGTACTCTATAGGTGAAGAGAATTAAAGCCTACCATTTTCTGTCTATATCTCGAATGCAAACCCAGATGGACAGGGATTATGACTGCAGAATCAGACTACAAATGGTTTGTAGTCTGTAACCATGGAGATACATAGGTCTGCATAGGAGCTGTAGACATAATACTGTAAGACGTATTTACTTTTTTATTCTAGATATATGGAAGTAATAAAAACATTGTTTAGATGAACATATATTTTAAGTTTAGTTGGTTTATAGGAGCCCAGATACACAGCTAGGGCCTTGGGTCTTTGAAGAGATATTTTTACATCTGATCTATTTCTTGAAGAGCTAAATCTTGGAAACAACCTGCCGATCCTACAAGTGGTCAAAACATGTGCATGAAGTGGACTCCAAAAGGAAGTATAGTCATGCACCTGTGAATCCACACAGGTCCAGTAAACATATTTGCAAGAATGATTCCCTAAGTGTTTGTATTTGTTTCCTTTCATAAGTGACCATTAAAAGCTTCCAGTGTCTACATAAACTGATGCATCTGTTGAGTCCTTCCTTGGGTTCAGATAAAAAGTGCTCAACAGTCGTTCTAACAAGATCATAAGTGTATTATCTTTCCTATTTGCAACATGCTTTGTTTATCTCCATCCAGAGCAGGTGTTTTATGTCCATTAGGGATTTTATGTGCATCCTTATCACAGAGTAACAAGCATATAAAAATGACATGGTATCAAGACATAGAAAGAGGGGTTTATTCACTTAAAAGTACCATCTGCTTAATGAAAAGAAAATGTTTAGCCGGTTGCATTGTACCATTCATTGCACAATTATTGTGTCTACAAGGACAACTCCTTGAAGATTGTATTATTATGTGGCCTACAAACCTGTAAATTAATTCTTTACCTTTGTGGGTTTGATGAGTGGTAATGCAGTATAGAAGAAGACAGCCTGGAACTCTACAGTTGCTTTTGAATCTCATAAGGACCCGTGGTTCTCTGCCAAATATACTTTGGAGGACCAGACAGGTAATTATACAGTGAAACCTGTTTGAGCCGATCACCCAAAATTGCACAGAAAAATGTATCCTCTCAATGAAAACAGTACACAAAATTCAGGTTAAGTGTGTAATGCGGTCAGCAAACATGTACAACGCACAAATAAATAGCCCACTCATTCTTAGTCCCCAGCATGGCTCCCCTTTCATTTTTAGTCCTCAACATGGCCCCCTTCTAATTCCTGGTCCCAACCATGACTCCCCTCTCTCATTCTTAGTCTCCAGCATGGCTCACCCTCTCATTCTTAGTCCCCAGCAAGGATCACCCTCTCATTCTTAGTCCCAAGCATGGTTCCCCTCTCATTCTTAGTCCCAACATGGCTCTCCTCCTATTCTTGGTCCTGATCATGGCATACCCGCCCATTCATTGTCTACAGCAGTGTTCCCCCTCTTAGTCCTGGTTCCCAGTATGGCTACCCTCTAATTCCTAGTCCCCAGTATGGCTCCCCTCTCATTCCCAGTCCCCAGCATGCCTCCGCTCTCATTCCTGTTCCCTACCATGGCTTCCCCTCCCATTCTTAGCTCTCAGCATGGCTTATTCTCTCCCTCTTAGTCCCTAGCATGGCTCCCCTCTCATTCTTGGTACCCAGAACGGCATGCGCTTTCATTCCTAGTTCGCAGCATGGCTCCCCTCTCATTCTAAATCCTCAGCATCTTTCCCCTCTCATTCCTAGTCCCCAGCAGGGTTCCACTTAGTCCTGGTCCCTAGCATGGCTCCCCTCTCATTCCTAGTCCCCAGCATGGTACCCCTCTAATTCATAGACCCCAGCATGGCTTCCCTCTCATTCCTGGTCCCCAGCATGGCATCCCTCTAAATCTAGTCCCTTGCTCAGAAGTCACGTGGACTGTATTCTTCTCTGACTAATCATCAGGGGCAGCCTTTTGAATAGTGTCATATATTACAGACAACTGTTTCTCTAATATTTATGTAAATAAAGATGCAAAATAGACCACACTCTTCAGCAGAGTAAAAAAAATGAATCCATCACAATATAATTAAATGTCAAATTTAGATCAGTAGGCTCTGTTCATACTTGCTATGTTTGCCTTTTAACAGGGTTCTGCTATTTTTGGCAACAAGAGTAGAATAGTCTGCATAGCTGTTCTTGTTTTTATAATACCAAACTCAAACATAAATCAGATGTACCCCAATATAAGTCTATAGGATCCATCAGGGTTTCTTAGGATCCTTTTGAAATGTAGGTCACAAAGCTTGTGTAAAGAAAGCCTTTTACCACTACGTTCGGCATATGTGCTAAGAAAGTGAAACTTAACCATAGGTTTCCATTCAGATAGCGTATGACAAAAGACTGTCCTTTTGACATACGTTGGGCCAGTATGCATCGGCATATCTTTTTTTTCACTGCATGGAATAGCGTTGTAGGCTAAATAGTAGGCTATTGTACAGAGTAAAAAATATATATATACCACATGCTATACATATGTCACAGTATGCCTAAGTTTAATAACATGACATTGATTATATTCTTATTTTGTCAGGAATGTTTTTTCTTTTAAAGTTTTTATGGTGTTTCTAACTGTTGTTTGTCAGCATATCTGCAATTTTATAGTAAGAATATAATTTAGCGGAATTTTAGTGCTATAGAAATTCTGTAAAATCCATGATTCAGAAACTTCTACTAACATGCAAGGTTTAGAAGAGCCAGACTTAGCTAGAGTGTGCAATATTTATAACAAACTAATCTAATCATATATGGTATTTAATATGGGTGCCTTTTTTATGGTGCCTTGGCGACGCCCGATCCTTTTTTTTGTCTGCCAAGGCATGGCAGGGCGCTGTAAGAAGAATCCCCCTGCATTTATTTTTAGCTAAAGCAACTGTTCTGTCAGTGTCCATGGTCCTCACCTGGAGGACCACAGACGCCGACAGGACAGTTGCCATTACGGTGATCCAAGTCGCAGTACTATGGCGCTAACGTCTTGGTCATATGACCACCCATGTGTGTAGCCAACTGCTAGTGACTAGTATTTGGCAAGAGGGATGAGGCATGGGCAGTTACATGACTGCGATGCAAGCATTATACTAGCATTTTGGTCATGTGACCAACGAGTCCTAGAATATGTCAACCTGCTGGGCTGTGCTACGGCTGCCCCCTGTGCCTCCAGACTCCTCCTCCATTGAGTTTAGCGCCCGTGGCCATCTTGCATCCCCACTGCCTCACAACTAGACTCTGTGGGCAGAAACCTGCATGTCAGGGACTAAATGCACTGTGGAGAGGAGGAGGAGCAATGGGGACTGCACAAATTGGAGTAGGGAAAAGCTGGACAGCCATTTTACAGTATGAGTGAAAAGGAGACAGACGGTCACAGGAGAGATAGCACAATTTGCAGAAAAAAAGAAATAATTTTGAAAGATTCCTAATATTTGTGAAAAAAACAAGCAGGAGGAAGGAGTTGGAGAAGAAGAAAGGAGTTTGGAGGAGGACTGGAGAGGCAGAGAAGCAAATCGGTAAGGGAAGGGAAGAAACAAAAGATAGGAGAGGAGAAACTTGAAAATAGAAAACAGAAAATTTCTTCCCAGCTATAATTGGAAACACCCACAATTTAAATAAATTACACATCAGTCATTTTGTCTTTTCATTGTGTAAAATTTGGGCATCGTTATAATTGAAACAACCTACAATTGATATTATTTAACTAACAATAACACACGCCCTTTAATTTCAAGACCACGTTCACAAATACAGTGAAGGAAATAATTATTTGATCCCTTGCTGATTTTGTAAGTTTGTCCTGTGCCCTTAGCAGAGAAACACCCCCAAAACATAATGTTTCCACCTCCATGCTTGACAGTGGGGACGGTGTTCTTTGGGTCATAGGCAGCATTTCTCTTCCTCCAAACACGGCGTGTTGAGTTAATGCCAAAGAGCTCAATTTTAGTCTCATCTGACCACAGCACCTTCTCCCAATCACTCTCAGAATCATCCAGATGTTCATTTGCAAACTTCAGACGGGCCTGTACATGTGCCTTCTTGAGCAGGGGATACCTTGCGGGCACTGCAGGATTTTTAATCCATTACGGCGTAATGTGTTACCAATGGTTTTCTTGGTGACTGTGGTCCCAGCTGCCTTGAGATCATTAACAAGTTGCCACGTGTAGTTTTCGGCTGAGCTCTCACCTTCCTCAGGATCAAGGATACCCCACGAGGTGAGATTTTGCATGGAGCCCCAGATCGATGTCGATTGACAGTCATTTTGTATGTCTTCCATTTTCTTACTATTGCACCAACAGTTGTCTCCTTCTCACCGAGCGTCTTACTTATGGTTTTGTAGCCCATTCCAGCCTTGTGCAGGTCTATGATCTTGTTCCTGACATCCTTAGAAAGCTCTTTGGTCTTGCCCATGTTGTAGAGGTTAGAGTCAGACTGATTACTTGAGTCTGTGGACAGGAGTCTTTTATACAGGTGACCATTTAAGACAGCTGTCTTTAATGCAGGCACCAAGTTGATTTGGAACGTGTAACTGGTCTGGAGGAGGCTGAACTCTTAATGGTTGGTAGGGGATCATATACTTATTTCTCTGTGCACAATGCAAATAAATATATATAATTTTGACAATGTGATTTTCTGTTTTTTTTATTTTTATATAATCTATCTCTCACTGGTAAAATTAACCTAGCCTAAAAATTCTATACTGTTCATGTCTTTGACAGTGGGCAAACTTACAAAATCAGCAAGGGATCAAATACTTATTTCCTCCACTGTATAAAGCTAACCTGCTACCTCCACCTCCGCTGCTTCAGACACTATAGCCCTAGGACACCTTTTATTATGAACGTGCCCTAATTGAAACCCTTAAGGACGTGGCATATTTGGCCTTTAGGATACAGTGTTTTTTGTTTTTTTTCATTACTGCATTCCGGAAGCCATAACTTTTGTTTAGTCAACAGAGCCGTAAAAGGGCTTGATTTTTGCGGGAGGAGAAATATGTTTTAATGGTACCTTTTTGGTGAACATATAACTCATTGATTAACTTTTTTCTTGGGGGAGCAGCTGTTTCGACAATTTGTTTGGTAAAAATAACCGATGGGATGATTATTAAACCCCTTAGGTGCGGTGGTCGCTTTGATGATGGTATGTAAGGGGTTAAATAGTTGGGATCGTAGTTATCTGTAAGTTACAGCAGAACCCGATGGTGATGATTCGGGCACAGCATGTGGGAATGACCTGCTCACCACAACATGGTATTGTGACGTACTATCCACTAGATAGGTGATAAATGTTAGATCAGTGGGGCTTCGACCGCTAGAACCCCCAAAAATTGCTGGAGTGGTGGACCCTGGTACCTTGTTCTCCCCAGTCGCACGTCTGAGGCTAGAAGTTTGAGTGGAGCGGGTGTCAAGTATGTGGCCTGCCACTTTATTTAAAGTCTATGGTACTGATAGAAACAGCTGAGGACAACTCCAGTGGATAGGTGATAAATGTTTCTGGCTGGAATACCACTTTAAGGATGCAACCAGTTTGGGCATTAAATTTTTTTATTTTTGCCTTAACATTTCGGTCTATAGTTTTTTTTTGTGGGACAATTTGTATTTCTCAGTGGGCCCATTTTATGGTAGATATGTTAGCATTTATTTTTTATATTCAAAAGTTTTATCAAAGCATTTTGAGCATTCAATAATACTATCCGTGTCTATGGAAACTCTTACATAAAATAGCAAAATATAATCCCATGCTGGTGTTTCGCATAGACATATAAAGAACACAAATTTCACAAAACTTATCGAAAGGAATAAAAATGAAAACAACAGATCTGGTAGAATTGGTACTATCTATTATCATGTGGGAGCTAAAATTCGGCCCAATTCCAAGGAAATCCAGGTCCTAAATTGCAATAAACCTGTCTCTAGTATCGGATCAGCCTGCTCCTATTTTCATGAGGAGGTTAATTCTGTTCACTACTGTTGCAATAGAAAGGCTGGTAGTCCTTGTTAGCTTCTATGTGGATTCTAACACCTAGACAAATATAATGTACAAGCCTAGTATTTATGTAGGTAACACCAGGAGGGTTCTGTCCTATAATCATAAGAGATGGAAGCAGAGGAATAGGCATCTTTAGGACATTATTAATAAGATGCAATATCTTCCTCCATAACCTTTGCAACCTCAGGGCACATCCCCTAAAGCAAAGTGAGGAGACATTGGGGTAAAAAAAGGAAAGCAATGATGGAATATAATAATTCCGGTGCAATACCCTCAGTGAGTCTCAATAAAAGATCTGCAGATCTCTTTCACATTTCTTCATAAAGTGAAGTTTAGCATCAAGGTCAGGGATGTTAAATGTGGAATATACCTGGAGAATAAATACCCTATGCAGAGGATTAGAAAAACATATAAATTCAAAGAAAGTAAGTCTATAAGAACTTCAAATCTAAGGAATAGCGTGGAAAAAATAGAAGATCTGAGCCGATCAGTAATTTTATGCAGGTAGAAGGGTATATTGACCTACAAAGACCTCTATCGTGAAAAGAGAAGTACCCAATAGGAAGGATGAAAGGATTGTAAGCCTATTATGTGTCCACCACAAAAAGGATTGCAAGGGGATGCCTGGAGGGAACACAACGTTTCAGAGTGGGGATGGGTTAAATTGAAGGGGGTGTTGAAATCGTACAGTTTTCTATATGGAAACAGAATAATAGGAAAGGGGAGATTTAGCTTTAAGATCAAAAGGAGAGGACCAGTAGCCCATATCAATCCCGGTACCTCCACAGTAATTGTGAACATTTAAGGCTGAGAGTCCACCCAACCGTATGTGTAGAGTCAACCATTTATAAGCAACTCAGGCTTTCTTTCCATTTCAGATGAAGGCAGAGGCAGATTTTTCTAAAGAGGCTATATCTTTGCTAGGTTCTGGGATTGGAAGGGACCTAAAAGGTAGAGAAGGTGGGAGAAAGTTATCATCTTGAGAGTATGAATTCAGTCAAACAAATAGTGTAGAGGAAGACCATTTCTGAAGGTCAGTCTTAAATTGGTAAAGTAATGGAGAGAAGTTCCAACAGTACAATGTTTAAAGGGAAGGAGTAATATTTACCCTGATATGTAAAATAGTTATCCCTAACTATAAATTTAATAGAAAACAGGACTGAATTCCATGTTCAATTAGGAGTATTAATGAAAAGGGCTTCAAACTTTTCACCTAACAGATAGTCTCGACCATTGGCAAAATTGTGTCAGAAGGGAAAACAAGCTATATGAAGTGTAAAGGAATCACTAGTTGCACCCAGAGTGCAAGTTATGGAATTGCTCTGTAAGTGATTCCCTAAAAGCAGCTGGAGACAGTCAGGAATAAGTGTGCAAATAATCTGCTACCTCAAGTCTGTTACTACTCTGATCAGCAGAGTCTAAGGCTACTCTATGGTCTTCACCAGAGCCCACCGTTAGGCAGGTTGGATTTGGCTGCATAGAACCAAGGTTGCATTAAAAGAATACAGTGATTGGATGGGAGGTGCAATGCAGGCATTACCAGAATGGAAAACCACACAGCCAGAAGGTTAACAGCAAACTGAGTTCACAACCAGGAGAGAATGTAAGTCCAAATCAGAAAGCAGAGGAATACCAGGAGTTCAAAACCACCCGAGAGCAGAATGTCCAAATGAGTAAGCAAAAGGGTTAATCTAAAGAAAGAGCTGAGGTCCAGTTCCAAGAATCCAAATAGTCAGGTAATACAGGGTGTAACCAGGAGCTTGATCAGAAACTATATACACTAAGAAATTCACAAGCAACACTGAAAGAACTGACCAAACTTACATACTCCACCATAGAATCTGATTGGATGAAAACAGAGAAATGAGATTGGCTCTAAGCAACTCAAACCAAAGCCGCCAAGAAGCTAGGCTAGTAGTCATGACAACCTTAAAAAAATGGACGTTTTCTAACAGGAAGATTTACCTTATACTCCTAACTTATACTCCTAACCTCCTAATGGCCTTTGCTATCCAGATGATTTTCAATCACTTCTGTTAGAGGCTCAACAGCAAGAGCAAATCATTCTAGGCAGAGGGGGCATCCCTGACAATAGGAGTTGATCTAGTGAAGGGAAGATTTTTGGTATTCAGACGGGTCAGAATATCAAAGATGGAGTGCTGTCAAATATGAACCAGCACTGCCACATTTTTGCAGTTTGTCAAACATAAAGGGCCATAATATGCTTTGAATAGCTTTTTCGCTGTCTAGTAAAATAATTAAAAGGGTGGTTTAGAAGTGTGGCAGGCGTGAATAATATTAAGGATTTTACATTTGTTTTCAGGGGCTTGTCGACCTGGGATAAAACCCATCTGGTCCTTGTGAATGAGTCCAGGGAGATATTTATTTAAATGGTGGGCTAATATGGAGGTGAATGGTTTAAGATCTAAGGTTACCGTGATAAGGGTGTTATAGAAATCAGAAAGGAATCTGTTTGTCTCTTAACAATGCCTTACAATAATTCTTAATATGGAGAATACGAATCTTCAAGAAAGCCTCATGATTGGATGGAGGAAGAATATCTGGTCTGGGCGCTTTCCCTTTTTTAAGCAATTTAATAGCATACTTTAGTTCATCCTCTTCATCTGTAATGTCGGCCCTTGAAATATGTACCATAAATTTGCGACTTTTGGGCCCTTTTGTGACTTTCTACCCCAGGAAACTGGCGTAGAAAGGTAAAGATAATTTACCCCCATTATGCAAAAGAAACCCTACACATTACATCCCAATAAAAGGCTATATGTGCTCATTTGAAAAAAGATCAGCACATGTCTCTGATAAGCAAGGTAGAAAATAACATTAAAAAAATACCTGAACCAGATCCATAGGGGACAATCAGCTGTGGAAAGAATCTGTCGATGTGGGGTGTATAAATTTGCCACAGCATCTGGCAGATGAAACACTTGTCTTAGGGGGCAACAAACAGTCCAGAAACTGCAGGGAGGCATTTAAAGGGGGAGTAACAGAGTACACAGCCTTATGGCCTTACAGGCATATTAATCAGTAACAGATATATCCATCACATGATGGACAACAACGGCACCTGACGAAATCCGTTGCCTTTAATAGGTTTCGTGGGGTTTCCGTCATTTTGGCAGACAAAATAGCCCTGCATTCTACGCTATTTTGTCTGGGGTTTTGACAGAATCTGCGATGGAGGCTCCTAATGGCTCCTCTAGTGCAGATGTGAACACAGCCTTAAACGGACAGTTCATTGAATTCAATAGGCACCATGTCATGCTATGTTTCCCCTGTGGTGGCACTGCTCATTGTTGGGGTTCCCAGTGCTGGGACATGTGATCAGCTTATTTTTGGGGGCCTTTTAACACCCTAATCTCTGTAACAAGATATATATCTAAGGTTGACTTATGTTAACTCAGAATTTTGTGACCATAAATCATTTCTGAAGATGCATGACGTGTGCTTTAATACTAGTCTCTAAGAGCTCTGAGCCGACTTTGTATATTATTAATATTTTATAATTGGGGGATGCCACTCCCTTATATATAATAAACCACTTCCTCTTCAATACAATACATTGCAGTATCTTAGAGGTGTATTACAGAGCCAGCCAACGTGTGTTGCACTTGCAGTGCCAGCTACAATGTGCCTTCATTCAGTTGTAGCCATACTGCGTCCTATTACACTGCTAGACACAATGTGTACCGATACACTACTAACCAAAGTGTGCCAACAACATTGTGCTGTCCATACAGAATAAGATCCTAATATAGTTATAGCCACGATGTGCCCCTGTAGTAAGACGCAATGGGGGTATTTATTAAATACTCCACAACAGTTTTCTGGCATAGAAAGTCAAAATTTGCGCAAAAGCCTGACTTTTTTTTAAATTTTTATATCTCCTCTGCCAATTTTGCAAAAGTGGGCGGAGCATTGTGGGAGGAGCAGGGCCACTTTTACCTTAATACTCTTAGGCTGCATTCACACGAGCATATCAGTTTCATGCGCGTGAATCTGGTCCGTGTGTGCTGCGTTATGCATCAGTGTGCTTTGCGCGTGGCATGCGTTATTCACGCACTCACAAAGCACATCTCTTTTTTGTTTCCATGCGAATTGATGCGCAAATCACGCACCGGACACGGATGTGCATCCGTGTGCTCTCCATGGTTATCACGCACCCATTGACTTCAATGGGCGCGTAGGTGCGTGAAAACGCACCAATATAAGACATGCAGTGAGTTTCACGCAGCGGACTCTCGCTGCTTGAAAACTCACGCATGTGTGAACGGCCCCATTGAAATCAATGGGTCCGTGTGCTGCGCGTGATTTCCATGCACACGGACGTTATTCACGTTCGTGTGAATGGGCCCTTACTATAATTCACACCAGAAAACTGTCAGTAATTATTGTGCAAATCTACACCAGCTCATAGCTGCCATAGATGTGACTTTCTTGCACATGGGCGGTCAGAGAAGCATATAATTTTATGGAGTAAGTAAATTAGGCACATCTTAGGGCCTGTTCACATCACCGTTCGCTTTCCGTTCCTGGGTTTCGTCGGAGGTTTCCGTCGGGTGAACCCCACAACGGAAAGTGAAAGTGAAAGGACAGCTTCCGTTTCAGTCACCATTGATCTCAATGGTGGCGGAAACATCGCTAATGCTTTCTGTTCGTCACCATTCCGGCAGGTTTCCGGTTTTCCGACGGAATCAATAGCGTAGTCTCCAACTTTCTTTATATTAAGACTGGTGTATGAAACAGCAGTCTTAATGATTTCCCCCATAAACACATACGCGTTATGCCAACTATATCTAGTAGAAAGCACATGTTTTTCTTATAGGAGCAGATAGCCCTTTTCCTAGTGTTTTGGGGGCAGGTGGGACCTGGTTCTCCTTAGCATATTTATTATTATTATACGGCTCTGTTCACACTATCGCTAGCCTCTATTTCATTGGGTGTCCGTTGCTTTTTAATGGGAAGAAACCCTTAGCCAGCAGTGCTATTCTTGCTGTAAAATTTTTTTTTAAAACTTGACACAACCCCAGTATAAATCAATGGGATCCATCAAGATTAATTAGCAGCCGTTTCAGAACAGATCCTTCATAACTGTCATGGCTCAATAAGTAATGGAAGCCATGACGGTAGTATAAATAGAGCATTATTATTATTATTATTATTATTATTATTATTATTATTATTATTATTATTTAGTAGTAGTAGTAGTAGTAGTGGTAGTAGTAGTAGTAGTAGTACTGTAGTAGAATAACATAATTGATATAGATCATTCTGAAAACATGAATATGGTATTCTAAAAATCACAATATATTTTTTGTTCTTTCCTAACCAAAGTAAATCCAAAGAATAGACATAAAACATGATTTTTCTAAAAGACAGTGCACCCCCAATAATGGCCTTAGTCTTACCCCGTGATGTATTCCATTGCCCCGGTGTTTTCAGTAGGATGGATATAGAAACTTATGTTTAATTGATTTATTTGCAATGGTTTTAGCTCGGAGGAAAGATATCTGAAAGCTGATTGATTAGTACAACGCGCTTACGATTTCATACCACCACAAACCTTTTTGTACTAATGAACAGTAGGACAATAAAGCTTCAGGGCACCGTGTTTTTCTTCACATTAAAGTGAGGATTTGCAACTTAAGATTGCGAGGGACACCGTTTATGTGCTCACGAGAAGCCAGACATAATGAACTATTTTTTCTAATGGAAGATTATGCCTGCCTCTCTTTCTTGGAGTGAAGACCTTGCAAATTGATGCATCGGTCCTCGGAGGATTTCAGAGAGGCATTATGGCATTTTAAAATATTAATATGAGAGTACATTTAGCTGAAAGCAGCTAGTCTGGTAGTCTCTTGTGGTTGGCATTCAAATCACATGAGACCTCCTGTCTCTCAAGGCAAAGATTTACTCTAAGTGTATCATTTGGTTATTTTTTTTTTTTTTTAGTTTAGTTTATGTGAAAGCTTTTTCCGCAAACTTCTACCTTTTTCTATAAAAATTTAAGCATATCATGCAGTTTTTCCTCCTCACAATCCGGTCAGTGTCATGGGCAAATAGTGAGATACATGTAGTCGTTGCTCCTGAACACTGATTAGCAGCGAATGGATGTCACATCTTGTTATACTTTTTTTAGCGGAAACAATTCCTAGGAGGATACAAAAGAACATACAATTAACCTACCAGAGGCAAGGTAAAATGCAATATCAACGGGTAAACAGTATTACAATGCATAATATGTAACGTGACAATTTGTGTGCTTAAAATTTAAAAGATTAAAGTCTATATATCAAGGCAGGCGCCATGCAAAGATCAAGCTACGGTATAAAATTCTTACATTTTTTTAAATTTTTGTTTTAAAGATGGAAAATATATCTTTCTGAAGGGATAGGAATGCTAGAAATGGAATAATACACATATATAACAAAAATGAAAAAAAAATACATTTTTATTTAAAAAGTGAAAGGATTCAAGGGAAACTATTTTCATAATAATTGCTAAAAGAAATTCCTCAAGCATTACATTTATAGGTTAAAGTGGTTATTACCGCTAGACATTTAGAGTATATCCACAAGATGCGACATAAATGCCTAATAGGAGTTCCACATCTAAAACCCACACTTCTCTGGAGAACGGGGGTTTCCTAACCCGTTTTTCCAGGTAAGGCAGCCCTTTCTCTCCATTCAAGTCTATAGGAGTTCTAGAAAAAGACCCCCACAAGGACTCTAACCTGTGTATATGCCATAGTGCCTTAAGAATTTACTGTTAATCACTTTAAAGCGGATCTGTCAACTCAATATGCTGCCCTAGACAAGGTCCAGGGTTCAGGTCCATTCTCCTATTAGCTAAAATAGCACAAAACATATTTTGCCGTTTAGCTATTTGGGGCAATCAAGGAATACACCAGACCCATAGATTTGAGCCCACGCTTTCGCAAGGAAAGCGCTCCCCCCGCCTCTCCTCACCTTCCCTGCCCTCCTCACAGTGATTGATATCTCACTGCTGTGTATCTGTATACTATAAGTCCAGTGTCTTCTTTGATCCCCCCTATTAGAAAAACGGCACAATATTTGTTGTGCTGTTTTGACTAATAGGATAACAACCCTGTCCCTGTAACAGAGACATTTCTTACTGGAAAATTGTTTCACCTAAGGGAGAAATAACACAAATTAGAAAAAAAAATATATAACTCTCCTCCGGAAAGAATAAATGTGTGTCTGTGCCACCCATGACTGTGTCTGTAGGGTATTGAATGACTGTACAAGCAGCTTAGCAGTCAAATTCATGTCTTCTTTTTGCTGTCCGTTTGTCAGAGATTTGGCTGCTTCAGGTGGGACAGATTCTTCCCTTACTACTGGAACAGTCTTTGGATCTACCAGGTATTTGTCTGAGCTGTCCCATAATCATTATTTGTCACCTATCCACAGGTGATGCCTCAGTGGTCGGACTCGCACCGATCGCGAGAACGGGCTTACCTTGCTGCTCCTGGGAGCCCCATAGGAATGGAGTGGTAGTGTGCATGCTGGACCACCAATCCATTAATTTCTATGGGGCTGCCGAGCCCTGTCTTCGGCAGCTCCATAGAAATTAATGGAGAAGTGGCCAAGCATGCACACTACCGCTCCATTCCTATGGGTCTCCCAGGAGCAGCAAGGTAAGCCAGTTCTCGCGATCGGTGCAGGTCCCAACGATTGGATCCTCACTTATCTGATATTTATCACCTATCCTGAGCATAGATGATAAATAATGATTATGGGAAAACCCCTTTAAGCCTGACATGTGGAAACCAAAAACTTTCCAAAAGCTCATCAGAGAAAGAAACTTGCTGTGGTCTATACCAGAGCTTCCTCCTACCACAGCTCAGACTGTGGAAAAAAGTGGCAGCACAAATACTAAATACTAATATCAATAATTATATGTATGCTTGAAATCTGGATAAAACTAGATTCTACTCAAGGTGCGCTTTTATTGATGGAACATCTTTGGACTTCTTTTGACACTTCACCTTTGCACAGCCATGAAGGACACTAAAAAAAAAAAAATAATTTGAGGTTATTTTCTGTTTCTTTATTAACTATTTCCTCTGACACATGCCGTTGGGGTCAAATAGGAGGCCGGAAGAGACAGCAAGCACTGTGAACTGGCCCAGTTTCAGGATTGGTTTAGTGTCCATTATGTTAAGAGGTCTAGATATTCACCTCTCTTCTGTTCAGCGACTATAATCACATATAAGAAGATTGGGACATTGCATAGATATTCTACATAGTAACAGACATGCATATAAACATAGTTTGTATGTGTTTTATTTCTAGATCAATCAAATGCATTAAAGCATACAACAGTATTTTTCTGAAATATTATAGTACATTATGGTATGTAGATTTCTTTTGGACAAATTCTAAAATCTTCATAAAGCCTGCATGAAAAAAAGAAAAAAAAAACAGCTGAAAGATGTCGTTACATTACAGCAGTAACATTAATATAGTGCATGCAAGATGTTTTTGGTAATGAAACTCTCAGGTTACATAAGGAGCCAGTTGGCAGGCAGACCAAAGCCAATCAAACGTCCATGCGTAGCATTCATGTAGAATGGTTACATACAATATTTGTGCATTTAAAAAAATGGAAGGCGGCATCAAAGCAAATTCCATTGTGTCTAAGAAACGTTGCCACTGAGGATCACATGACGCAGAATTTTTCAGATCAATTCATTCACCATGGTATGACTTCTTGAATAGAAAGGACTATGTTTTGTTGATGCCCATGGAGGTGGGCCAGATGTGAAATGTTCTTACGTGAAGCATGAAAGAAGTGTATTACATGCCGTAATCGTCTTATACATTATTTAGATTACACAGACACAAGGGAAAGTAATTTCATCAAGATTGCAAATAGTAAATGTCATAATGATGCCATGTCTCACACATGTTAAGAGGAAGATCATCTGAGCTCCAGAGCCTGTAGTGGCCCAATGTGCCTTACATACTCTCCCATGATTTAGAATATCTGAGATGACTCTTATTTTCCATGAGACATTCGCTGTAGTATTCACGCGTGTGCAGCTTTGGAGAGAGGAGAGTGGTGCCATGCCGATCTATCCTGCAGAGATTGTCAGGAATATGGCAACATTTAATTTAGCGAAAAATATTCATATTCACAGCGTTAAAGGCGTTTTCTATGACTTAATAGCCTGTCCTAAGGATAAACCATCAATGTTTGATCGGTGGGAGTCCATAATGCGCCAACAAAAGCTGCAACCTCTTTATTGTTTACTTGGGCGCCTGTGCCTGGTACTCTTGCTCAATCCCATTTAAGTGAATGGGACTGAGCTGCAGTACCAGGCACAGCCACACTTATATGTATGGTGATGTGCTTGTGTAAACAATGAATTGTGCTGGTTGGCAGGAGTTCGGGGGGGTCACACCCGTTTGATCAATATTTAAGTTTTAAAACCTCTTTAACACAACTTCCCTTCTTTAGTAAATATATTACTTTAGCTACAAAACATTGGATGAACCTATTCAATTATTAGTCTTTAATCTTTTAAACTTTTAGAACAGCTTAGGACCATCTACAAGTGATTCAAATTGTTTTAGGAGAAAATCTAAATATCTTAAAGGGGTATTCCCAGAATCAACATTTATCACTTATCCACAGGATAGCTTATAAGTGTATGATCGCTGGGGGTCCCAGGCTGAGACCCCACAGTCACTAGAATGGGTCTAGTGATCTCCCCTTTACGCCTCACGGCATAACTGAAGTAAAGAGAACTTTGGATGGAGCAGTGGACGAGCATGTGCAGTGTCGCTTCATTCAAAGTCTACTGGGACTGACGAGGTAACTGAGTACAGCACTCGGCTGTTTCTGCGAGTCCCATAGATATTGAATAGAGCATTCGTGTGCATGCTCATCCTCCACGCTATTCCATCTCTTCCTCACCGCTGGGGTGTAGTCAGGAGGGACGGGAACTTGAAACCCCTATTCTAGTGATTGGTGGGGGTACCAGAGGTGGGGCCTCAAGTGATCAGACGCTTATCACTTATCCTTAAGGGCTGAATGATACAAAAGTGTGCTACATCTCATTTTGCTTTCTGGTATGTCCAAAAAAGGCTTAATGAGCTACTCTTTCAGGTGACCATTACAGATGTCTGACCATGTTTACCAGCATGTATGGGTGAATTATGGGCATAGAATGTGAAGAAGAGACGTATGCACATGGTTCAGCAAAATAATTTTATACTGTTTGCCAACAATATGACAACAAGCAAACATTGGGCCGAGATACTCTTGTTTAGGCAGCTACCCTTACCTTGTGGATCCACCATCACATTTAATAGCTAGCAAAGCATTGTGGGTTTCTCCAAAACTAAACATGACTATGAAAGGGGTTGGGTGATATTTTAGACCATACTAAATTTTTCGCTATCTCAGGAGTACAGATTTTGAAACCTTTTGACCATTGTGTAATTGTGTTGGATACAAAAATTTTGCCAAGAGAAGTTTTTTGCTTTTTTAATTACATTTTGTTCATCTATGCTTGTTTATTGACATGCAGCCTTACACGACTGTGAGGATTCAGCTTTTACTGCGGAGAGTTACTTGAAATTTAATGCACTTTTGTGTTTACAAGAAATGAAGGGATTGTTTGAAGGTTAGGGGTAAAGGTACAGCATAGACCTCAGAGGACCTATAATGTCAGTTATGAAGAAACATGCTCACTTTCTCTCAAAATAATTATTTTATTTAAAAATGGATGCAACATATAACAATCATTTAACAGAGTAAAATAAAAGCTGAAAAAAACTGATAGATTAGAGGTTAGAGCCCCTTTGAAACAAATTACCCTTCTCTTACAATTTTGTGACTACTCATAAAATAAATCTCAAATTGAATAAAAGAAACATAATAAACATATTTAAAATTATTATTTTCTCGAAATTAACTGAAGGATTAGGTTCTCAAAATTTCAACAGTATTCAACAGTTCAGGATCTGAGGTCTAGCACTGTGGCACATTTCTATTTTATTTACCTTTTACCTTATTTTAGAAGTCTAAGTGAGTCTAAGTTTCCCAGTAAATAAAGAACCATTTGAACATATTGTTTATGTCTTATTAGTATTTGGTTTTCACACAATATGCTTGTGATATTCCTAACAGGATAACCTCATGCTCACAGCTAAACCACGTGTATGGAGCACGTACGGAAGCACATGGAGTCCCTAGGACTTTGTACTATGGAGCAGTAGGCGTTACATGGGACACTGTACAGAGCTGTGTTACTAAGGTGTATTCAGGCCAGCCTTAGATTGGATGATGACCTGTGTGGTACCTGTATTTAGGGTCCGCCAATATAGTAAAATATCACACACTGTAAAAATAACGATAGTAAACTGTGCCTAATTATAAATGCAAAACAGTATGATGCCATACGTTTAATAAAAAAAACACTTTCAGTCGGATTGCCACTTGGGATCAGGAGAAAATGTTTTTAGGGAAGATTGATTAATGTCTTATGGGTAATTTTTATATTTAATTATTTATTTATTTATTGTTAAACTTTTCTCTGGATCACTAGGGTAAAACAAAAATTTTTTGTTTCTCCCATTCCTCCCCTTTCCCTATCCTTTGGTTGAACTTGATGGGCATGTGTCTTTTTTCAACTGTACTAACTATGTAACTATGTAACAGTTGTCGAAAAACAACGCTATACAGTGTTGCCACAGCCATACACTGCAAAATAATTTACTGTACAGTGCCTAAGTAGCTGTGTAAACAAATGGCAAGTTAATATCACCATACAATGCTTAAATAATACCAACATACAGTGAACAAAAAGCATCAACTGTGATATTAAATTTCTAAATAATACTGATAATAAAGGATTATTAATATTTGTGTTGGTCAGAAACCTTGGGTAATGGGCCGTTTGAGGTCCTGTCTTCAGCAGGGGCAGCTGATACATAGGTCGCACATTCCTAATGATAGCTATGGGTAATCTTTCCAAGAAGCAATGAAGAAAACCTCCATATGACTCTTTACAAAATTGGAGGCATACAGATTTGTCAATTAGAGATTCGGTCGGTTGTGTATCGAAAGTGCCCCGATTGCCCTGAAAAGCTGTGTATGACACGCTGAGGTCTTCTAGGACTGTATCCAACCCCTTTCAAGCTCTTTAACACCAAAGACAGCATCAGTAATGTCAAAATGACAGCAACATATACAGTGAAGGAAATAAGTATTTGATCCCTTGCTGATTTTGTAAGTTTGCCCACTGTCAAAGACATGAGCAGTCTAGAATTTTTAGGCTAGGTTAATTTTACCAGTGAGAGATAGATTATATTTAAAAAAAAAAAGAAAATCGCATTGTCAAAATTATATATATTTATTTGCATTGTGCACAGAGAAATAAGTATTTGATCCCTTTGGCAAACAAGACTTAATACTTGGTGGCAAAACCCTTGTTGGCAAGCACATCAGTCAGACGTTTTTTGTAGTTGATGATGAGGTTTGCACACATGTTAGATGGAATTTTGGCCCACTCCTCTTTGCAGATCATCTGTAAATCATTAAGATTTCGAGGCTGTCGCTTGGCAACTCGGATCTTCAGCTCCCTCCATAAGTTTTCGATGGGATTAAGGTCTGGAGACTGGCTAGACCACTCCATGACCTTAATGTGCTTCTTTTTGAGCCACTCCTTTGTTGCCTTGGCTGTATGTTTCGGGTCATTGTCGTACTGGAAGACCCAGCCACGAGCCATTTTTATGTCCTGGTGGAGGGAAGGAGGTTGTCACTCAGGATTTGACGGTACATGGCTCCATCCATTCTTTCATTGATGCGGTGAAGTAGTCCTGTGCCCTTAGCAGAGGAACACCCCCAAAACATAATGTTTCCACCTCCATGCTTGACAGTGGGGACGGTGTTCTTTGGGTCATAGGCAGCATTTCTCTTCCTCCAAACACGGCGAGTTGAGTTAATGCCAAAGAGCTAAATTTTAGTCTCATCTGACCACAGCACCTTCTCCCAATCACTCTCAGAATCATCCAGATGTTCATTTGCAAATTTCAGATGGGCCTGTACATGTGCCTTCTTGTGCAGCGGGACCTTGCGGGCACTGCAGGATTTTAATCCATTACGGCGTAATGTGTTACCAATGGTTTTCTTGGTGACTGTGGTCCCAGCTGCCTTGAGATCATTAACAAGTTCCCCCTGTGTAGTTTTCGGCTGAGCTCTCACCTTCCTCAGGATCAAGGATACCCCACGAGGTGAGATTTTGCATGGAGCCCCAGATCGATGTCGATTGACAGTCATTTTGTACGTCTTCTATTTTCTTACTATTGCACCAACAGTTGTCTCCTTCTCACCCAGCGTCTTACTTATGGTTTTGTAGCCCATTCCAGCCTTGTGCAGGTCTATGATCTTGTCCCTGACATCCTTAGAAAGCTCTTTGGTCTTGCCCATGTTGTAGAGGTTAGAGTCAGACTGATTAATTGAGTCTGTGGACAGGAGTCTTTTATACAGGTGACCATTTAAGACAGCTGTCTTTAATGCAGGCACCAAGTTGATTTGGAACGTGTAACTGTTCTGGAGGAGGCTGAACTCTTAATGGTTGGTAGGGGATCATATACTTATTTCTCTGTGCACAATGCAAATAAATATATATAATTTTGACAATGTGATTTTCTGTTTTTTTTTAAATATAATCTATCTCTCACTTGTAAAATTAACCTAGCCTAAAAATTCTATACTTTTCATGTCTTTGACAGTGGGCAAACTTACAAAATCAGCAAGGGATCAAATACTTATTTCCTTCACTGTATAAAGCTAACCTGCTACTTCCACCTCCGCTGCTTCAGACACTATAGCCCTAGGACATCTTTTATGATGAACGTGCCCTAATTGAAACCCTTAAGGACGTGGCATATTTGGCCTTTAGGATACAGTGTTTTTTGTTTTTTTTCATTACTGCATTCCGGAAGCCATAACTTTTGTTTAGTCAACAGAGCCGTAAAATGGCTTGATTTTTGCGGGAGGAGAAATATGTTTTAATGGTACCTTTTTGGTGAACATATAACTCATTGATTAACTTTTTTTGGGGGGGAGCAGCTGTTTCGACAATTTGTTTGGTAAAAATAACCGATGGGATGATTATTAAACCCCTTAGGTGCGGTGGTCGCTTTGATGATGGTATGTAAGGGGTTAAATAGTTGGGATCGTAGTTATCTGTAAGTTACAGCAGAACCCGATGGTGATGATTCGGGCACAGCATGTGGGAACGACCTGCTCACCACAACATAGTATTGTGACGTACTATCCACTAGATAGGTGATAAATGTTAGATCAGTGGGGCTTCGACCGCTAGAACCCCCAAAAATTGCTGGAGTGGTGGACCCTGGTACCTTGTTCTCCCCAGTCGCACGTCTGAGGCTAGAAGTTTGAGTGGAGCGGGTGTCAAGTATGTGGCCTGCCACTTTATTTAAAGTCTATGGTACTGATAGAAACAGCTGTCTTTAATGCAGGCACCAAGTTGATTTGGAGCGTGTAACTGGTCTGGAGGAGACTGAACTCTTAATGGTTGGTAGGGGATCAAATACTTATTTCTATGTGCACAATGGAAATAAATATATATAATTTTGACTATGTGATTTAATTTTTTTTAAAATATAATCTATCTCTCACTGGTAAAATTAACCTAACCTAAAAATTCTAGACTGTTCATGTCTTTGACAGTGGGCAAACTTACAAAATCAGCAAGGGATCAAATACTTATTTCCTTCACTGTATGGCTATGAGTAAACGGATGGTAGCCAGTGGTAACAAACAGCCTATTTAAAAACACACCGCACTGTAGGATTTTTTATGCTTTTTAACATTTTCAAAATGATCCAAAAATTATCTCTTTTTGAGGACATATGTCTGCCCGTGTTTATACACACACAGTGGTATCGGAAATGCAATGGCTTTTTAACCAGCGGCTCAAAAGTTATCCCGTTTTTGGGGGCCGATGACTGTAGGTGTTTTTACATACGGTCGTATCGGAAGAAGCAATGGCTTTTAAACAAGCGGTGCAAAAATTATCCCTTTTTGGGGAGTAGCAACAGGTTTGTTGTTATTTTAAGGAAAAAAAAATGAATACATATACAGTGGCAAAAATATTTAAATGAAGCAGCACTAGTGTTAGAAAGTGGTGGGTGCAAAGCAACTAGAACTTAATCTACAGCTCAAAATACCATACAAGAAAAAGGATTGCAGCACTCCAGCAAGGTCTAGTAAAAACATCTGTGATTTATTTTGCCCATGTTTAGAGCCAAGAGACGTTTCAGTTTCACCATGCAACCAATACAGTGGATATAAAGTCTACACACCCTTGTTAAAATGCCAGGTTTTTGTCATGTCAAAAAATTAGTACAAGATGAATAATTTCAGAACTTTTTCCACCTTAATGTGACCCACAATCTGTGCAATTCCATTGAAAAACAAACTGAAATCATTTAGAGGGGAAAAATAAAAATAAACTACAATAATGTGGTTGCATAAGTGTGAACACTCTCTTATAATTGGGGATGTGGTTGTGTTCAGAATTAGCCAATCACATTTAAACTTATGTTAAATAGTAGCCATTATATAAACTGATTCTGAGTAACCCCATATAAAGTTCAGCTGTTCTATTAGGATTTTCTTGACATTTTCTTTGTTGCATGTGACAGCAAAAGCCATGGTCCCTAAAGAGCTTACAACACATCAAAGAGATCTGATTGTTGAAAGGCATCAGTCAGGAGAAGGGTACCAAAGAATTTCAAAGGCATTAGATATACCATGGAACACAGTGAAGACGGTCATCAAGAAGTGGGTTACATTTGGCACAACAGTGACATTACCAAGAACTGGACGTCCCTCAAAACTTGATGAAAAAACAAGATGAAAATTGGTCCGGGAGGCTACCAAGAGGCCTACAGCAACATTTAAGGAGCTGCAGGACTTTCTGGCAGGTATTGGTTGTGTAGTGCATGTGACAACAATCTCCCGTATTCTTCATATGTCTGGACTGTGGGGTAGGGTGGCAAGACGGAAACCTTTTCTAACAAAGAAAAACATCCAAGCCCGGCTATGTTTTGCAAAGACCTACATCAAGTCTGCCAAAAGCATGTGTGAAAATGTCTTATGATCTGATGAGACCAGGATTGAACTTTTTGGCCATAATTCCAAAAGTATGTTTGTCGCAAAGCCAACACTGCACATCACCAAAAGAACACCATACACACAGTGAAGCATGATGGAGGCAGTATTGTGCTTTGGGGCTGTTTTTCTGCAGATGGAACTGGGGCTTTAGTCAAGGTGGAGGGAATTATGAACAGTTCCAAATATGAGTCAATATTGGCTCAAAACCTGCAGGCCTCTGCTAAAAATCTGAAGATGAAGAGGAATTTCACCTTTCTATAACAACTGGATGCCAACTGGCAAAAAAGCCCTCGTTTTTCCAACTACCATAAACAGTTAAATTGTAAATCTCTATTAGGCTTTATAAGCAAATAGATGAACCACATAAATGGATTAAAATAACCATGCATGCTGCTAGAAAGTATCTGCATAATGCGATACCGAATGATTTGTGTGGCGGTAGGCACTTGAGGTGATAGTACCTAAGGTGCCAGCGGCTGCAGGACGCTGTACCTACACTAGATGCCAAGTATCAATAGGTCTAGTAACAAAGCATGTATTTAAAATTCAAAAGAGCCCCCCGACATGTTTTGCTACGCATGTAGCGTCCTCAGGGGTACAGGGGCTAATGACGGCGCGCCGCGGATTTCCTGTTCTCAACCCCATCCCGCCGCAGCCATTTTTGCGGCGTAGAATGTGAAAACAACAGCGATTCCTCCATAGTTTTTTGCTCTTCGTTTTTACGGAATTCACTGTGCAATTAAAATAACATGTTAACTTTATTCTGTGGGTCAATACGATTACGGTGATGCCAAATATATATAGTTTTTTCTATATTTTACTACTTTTACAAGTAAAAACCTAAGTGTAAAAAATGTAATTTATTTTGTGTCACCAAATTCTGAGAGCCCTAACTTTTTTATTTTTACATCGATTAAGTGCTATGAGGGCTTATTTTTTGCGGGATAAGCTGTAGTTTTTAATTATACCATTTTGGGGTACATGTGACGTTTTGATCACTTTTTATTTCATTTTTTGTGGAAAATTATGACCAAAAAATAGAGATTCTGGCGTTTACAATTTATTTATTTTTTAGGGCCTAATGATATATTGTAATAATTCAGACTTTTACGGATGCGGCGATACCTGTGAAGGATGGTTTATTTGCTTATATTCTCTGTATGAAATTACATTGTGAATTATCAAGCATGAGGCCGAATGACTAAGATATGTATTATGTGAAAGTGATGATAATGTGTAAATGATTTAGTTTCGTGCAGCAGCCATCTTGTCTGGAGTTCCCATCTTGGTTCTTTTGTAGTGAATAGGAAAGTCATTGTTCCTTTAATACAAGTAATGTTGATTTCGTATGTTTTATCTTTGACCTTGGCTCCCATACGAAGTTGGATAGGGAGGGAGATGGGAGTGAGATGGGAGGATGGCAAGTATGCGTGAAGAAAGGTCTCCCCCCATCTCCACGAGGACATTCTGTCCAAAAGAGAGATAAGACACTTGTAAACATAATGTGTGAAGAATTATAATGATGTATTTTATTGTATGCTTTTTACTGAATAACAAATATTGTTACATTGTCTCTGATTGGTTTACCTCAAGCCTACACCCCTTCTGAATTTCAGTTTAACAGTTTGAGTTTGGTAATAAATCCTTCAGATGAGAATTTTGAACATTTCAGCGTGTCTGTGTGTTTTCTTCTCCTCTCTCGATATATATCGGTGAAATATCCTAATTAGGATTCTGACTAATGGAGTCTGGCCTTGAGAGTCTGTTGGGACTCGTATAAATTTCAGTCTAATATATTTTGAGCGATGGATTTCCACGACAGTAATGGTGCCGATAAAACCCAGGAAGATTGCACGTCTGATAAGCTGTCACTGGAGAGGTCTGGCTTTGCATCTGTGAATTACAAAAAAACCGCGGTAGGTAAGGAGCTTATTCTTACACCATTCACACATGTATTGCGTAAGCCTTGGAATCCAGCTGTCAGAACGTCACTTCTATGGACGAGACTCCTTAGTCAGAACGGGTTGAAAGATGGATCCAAAAAGGTATGTTGAAGCTTTTTGTGTGATGAAGGATTGCAGGTGTGTACGTGATCTTAAACTGTTGATATGAAGTACATGAGAGAATTTTTGCCAGCAATTACATTGTTAAATCAGTTAAAAATTGTTAACCAGGAAAATTTTAAAACCTCCGCCTTTGGAATGCAGTGACATAGCGCATGCTGGAGAGAAGTCGTAACTCACATGTGAAGTATTTGAAATGAAAAGATTGTAGTTTGGACTGTGAGGAAAAAAAAAAACTTCTGCTTGCTGCTTTGTTGTAGCGTCATTTGTTATTTAGTTGTGTAAAATTGTTGAGGATTAATAGTTGTTCTGTTACCCGTTTGTCTGGGATTATAGTTGGGAGTTATTGACTGTTTGTAGGTGAGACAGTTGTGAGCAATATCCTGTAGTACCACAGGGGCTTCAATGGTTAAGTCCTGATAATGTAGAATCCAGTGCAAGGAGAAGCAATTGTGTCTATATTGAATTTGCACTCAATACCATTACCCAGTGCAACAGGGAAAACTTTGAATACTGTATTAGAAAATCATTTATATTTTCCTGGCTCATTGCCAGACAGTGATATTGTGTGTAAGGGTCCATAAACCAGTTGTATGCATTGCCAGACTGGCATAAGGTGGGAATCAGTACAGACTGATTTCTAGCACATGATAATCCGGCATATACACTTTGATGTAAAATAACATCCAAGTAATTAAGTCTGTAGTAGTATAACATCAGACCGCTGGATTGAATACCGTTGTAATATAACATCCTGTATTCATTGAATGACCCTGACACTTATCCCAGGTGCCACCTGTGTCTCAGTAGTAATTACAGTGAAGAACATTGGTATTGGATCAGACCCATAGCCCGTAAAGAAATTATCACCAACATACATAACAGCCCCCTAAACTACAACCCACAGAGTGAACGGCTGAGGGGGGAGGATAATATATATATGTTACCAAATATAATTTGCATGTGAAACCATTGCAAAGTGCTAGAGGAAAGAGTTTGGGATATATGCTACATCATGGGCTGTATGAACTGAAAGCCCCCCGGCAGCAAGTGTTCTGCATAAGTGACCAACTCCTGCTTGAATCAATGGAGGTTCATGAATGTCGGTTGTGTTGAAGAATTTGCTCTTGTAATTGTTGATTGGCAACATTTTGTCTGTTCTTGATGTTCAATCCAGTGAGGGATCAGAGGATCCTACTGCTAGAATGTCTGGAGGAACGACTTTTGATATCGTATTGGTAAGACAGTCTAGGAGATAGACTGGTCTGAGATATCTGTCGGCAAACGTGGCCTGTTTGCCTGGAGGTGGGGGATTTACCGGAAATCACCCTACTGCTCTCCGACCATGGGGTCAGGAGGAAGTTGGACAAAGATGCTTTGGGGCACTGGTCCCGGCCAACATTAGAATGAGCAAAAGGAGCTGGGGCTTTAATTATAAAGTATGTGAAGGCAAAATAACACACTGTAAAAAAAATTGTTGAAGAGGCTGGCAGCCGTAAGAAGGATGTTTGCATGTGATCAGGTGATTACAGGTAGTTACAAGTAAGATGATGTGAGAAAGAACAACTTAAATACAGGTGTAAATTTTCATTGGAAGAGTGAAGAAAACGGAGCAGCCAGGTACATTGCAGTGACTAATGTGGGTCAGAACGGGGGGAGTGTAATGTGTGATGTGATGAGACATCTGTGTGATGTGTGTAATGTAACATGTGTGATGTGATGAGACATCTGTGTGATGTGTGTAATGTAACATGTCTGAAGTTTGAAACTAATGGCCACAATAAAAGCAGAACTATATTGTATGTTTCCTATTTTTAACAACAGTAATGTCTAAAAATGTTAGTGTTTTGTGTATGGGGTTAAAATCTGTTCCACTTTTTTTTCATTTTTTTATGGAACGTGTTTTATTTTCGCGCAGCGCAGTTGTCTGTAACTACACCAAGCGAGAAAAATATTACAGCCGGCTGGATCTGTTTGTAGAAAGATAAAAGCTATACTGCAGATTAATGTGTTATAATGTGATAAGATTTAATGTTGGAATGTTTTGATGTTAATTCAAATGTATTAAACTACAGATATTGTGAGACACGGGGTCTTGAAAATGTATGTGCCCCCTCTGTTCCCTATTTTTATGTACAGCTTATTGGTTTGCAGTAATTAATATTACCAGATATATTATTTTCTGTGTTATTGAATAACTAATTACATTTGTCTTGTTTTTGTTTTCACACATGAGGCACGTGCTATGGTGCTGCCTAAATGTTATTTTTGAAAATGTGGGATGTTTTACAGGTAAATGGTTGCAGGTCATTTTAAAGATAAAATGTATTTTTGTCAGGAGAAAGTAATCTTTTTTTTTTGTTCCAGGCTGTTGTGTATTACAGGGGGCTAAATTAGTGCCCCCCCCCCCGATAGAGTGCTTAATCTCATTATGTTAATATGTAGTTTTGAACCCTGCTACATTATTTTCGCAGAGTCCAAATAGGAGGGAATGTTGAAGGGACTGATCAGGTAGTTTTGTTTTTTTGTTCTCCTTTTTACAGGCAATTTTATAACCCCTTCACAGCCAGAGGGACTAATGCCAAGCACTGCCCTATCCCAGTGGCTGAGAAACGGTTGAAGATTTCCCAATGTTGAAGGGACTGATCAGGTAGTTTTGTTTTGTGTTTTATTTTGTTTTGAATTAATGAATTTGGTTCTAGGAGATCTACAAAATGTGTATGAGCTTCAAGGAGTAACCCAGATTAAATGTGTATGAGCTTCAAGGAGTAACCCAGATTAAATGTGTATGACAGTAACTTATATTTTGAGGTTTTTCTGTGTAGATGGTTCCAGATCCCCCTCCAGCCAATTTACACAGGAGGCAGAGGTGACGTCACTCACAGATGAGTCTTTACAGATTTAGATGGGGAGAAGGCAAAACAAAAAAAATGTTTGAATATTGTTTATTTTATGCCAGATTTCAGTAACATATTTTGTTTTTTTTGTATTAATCAGGTATTTACAGGACCTGGTGGGTGGGATTTCCAAGTGTTCTGGATCATCAGATAAATGTGGAACAATAAAACTCCACCCTTTTGAAATGTTCTATCTATATAAGACATGGGTTTCCAATGTAAATTTGTAATGTAGACATACTTTATCATATACAGTATGTGTAGAACAGGATACGAGGCACAAGGTAAATTACCCAGAAACCACTCTCACCTTCTTGTTCATCTCAAGGAGCAGAGCTGGAGGTGCTCGCTGAGGCTTGTAACCTGGCAGAAGGTAAGACGGCCGACATATACACCGACTCTAGGTACGCTTTTGGCATCGCCCACAATTATGGGCCCATTGGTAGTAGGAACTTTGTTGGATCATTGGGTAAGCCATTTGAGAGAGCGAGAGAAGACAGAACTGACAACAAGAGTATGTGCAGTCAGGTATCAGTAAATTGGCTTGTCCCTGGATACAATAATGCCACCACTAGGTTTGTAGCAGCCGGCGTGATGTGCGCACGGCATGACATAGGTAAAACAGCAAAGGTACCTGTAAAAAGTGCAGCCCGGCCAGATTAACAGTCCCAGCGACTGCAGAACATACAACTACCCGAGGTAGAAGTGTATTGACAATGTGCTCGTGTGTGTAGACCTGTTCTCAGTGGGGCCTGAAGCCCGGCCTGTATTTTCTCCAATGCAGACGTTGTGTGTAAGTGACAGGGGTACAATGTTATCCCAAGTATTGACCTGATGTTTGTACAATAAGATATCAGCAGTTCTCCAGATGTTATTCCAAAGTTAGTTTGTTTAATAATTGTATTTAAGAAGTGTTGTGGGAATATTAAATACTGAAGTTAAGTTTCATGTAATGTTCTGGACCAGCCTTAGCATTGGACTATTAGAGTCATGTGTCAGATAAAAGGTACAGAAGTGGAATATTCCCATTTGAAAACATTTTTAGTTATTTGTTTTTTGTCGTTGTTATTGTGAAAGGAAAATTCTGTGCAGTGTTTGTGTGTGTGTGTGTGTGTGTGTGTGTGTGTGTGTGTATATATATATGTATAAAAAGAAGAAAAATGAGTTTGCATGTATCATTTCTTGTTATTGCTCAATGTGAACGTTTGATGTAAAGATGTTATTTGTTAATGTTTTTCTTCAAATTAATTATTTGATTAAGATCAATTAATGTTTATACAATGAAAAAGCTTGTTCTCCACAGGAAGAGTCCAACTGGGAGCGGAAGGCGTGAGAACCAGATTCTAACAGAATGTGGACGGATAAGGGAACGTGAACCGGTAAGACCCAAGGCACTCTTGATGGCTTTTGCATTGATGGTGTATGACCTCACATATGCCCCAAGACTGCAAGGATCGATGTGGTAAGATCTAATTGGTATGTCACAGGCTTTACAGCTGTTGCTGCTAAATTCTGTTAGAGCTGTTTGATTTGCCTACAGAACAGTCCTGGCAGACCGGTGCCAACCTTATCATACCCGCCTCCCACGCAGAGAACAGACCTCGAGAGGCCTTCCCATGCAATACAAATTAGAGTAAGGAAAATTGGTTTGCGACATTTGTCAGATAAACATGTGGAATCTGTGTATATTTTGGGGAGCTGGAAATGTTCCAGACAATCAGCTCAGATCAAGGTACAAATCCTGCTGGAAAGCATGACACCAAGTGCAAATGAAATGTACCCAATAATTACACATCTTCTAGGTGCCCTGTCCATTGGAACAGAGAAGTTTTTCTTATATAAAAGGTGTTTGTTTGATTTAGTTTAAGGGCCTGACATTGTTATTGTATGTACTTAGAACAACTTTTATAGTACGTAGATGTTATCACCAGATTAGTAACAATTGACAAGGGTTGGGGTTCCCCAGCAAGTGCCAGTAAACATGAACTAAAATATTTTTAATACGATGAACTCCATTACTGAGGTGCGGCAGGCGCAGCCGGAGCAAGTACAACGCGTTTGTCATGAACTGACGGCAGTGTCACAATTCCAAGCAGCCGTCCAGACAAGTAAGAAGACAGATGAGCGGAGAGTTTGTGGGGTCACAATAACACCCCACTAATCCGCCTACGTGGGATCTCACACCAGGCTCACAGCATGAGGTGTTGTGTATAGCCAGGTGACGTAAACTAAAAGAGACGGTGTCTGACAGAAGAAAAGGACCAAATCAAGTCCTGATGACATCAGCAAAGTTCCAAGTAAAGACCAAAGACCTGAGTGAATCCGTCAGCAGTATCAAGTGTTCTAATCAGAAGACAGGAGAAGAAGAGGACGATGATGTACATGACTTGTCAATACACTGGTGGGACCCCATACCCTAACCGGACATTGGTGATGGCATCATATTAGTTGTGGCCCTATTGATATATTGTTTGAGTTTCATAATCATAATATATAATTTCTGTAATTTAATATGAGAAAAAGGGGGGTTTGTGAAGGATGGTTTATTTGCTTATATTCTCTGTATGAAATTACATTGTGAATTATCAAGCAGGAGGCCGAATTACTAAGATATGTATTATGTGAAAGTGATGATAATGTGTAAATGATTTAGTTTCGTGCAGCAGCCATCTTGTCTGGAGTTCCCATCTTGGTTCTTTTGTAGTGAATAGGAAAGTCATTGTTCCTTTAATACAAGTAGTGTTGATTTCGTATGTTTTAACTTTGACCTTGGCTCCCATACGAAGTTGGATAGGGAGTGAGATGGGAGTGAGATGGGAGGATGGCAAGTATGCGTGTAGAAAGGTCTCCCCCATCTCCACGAGGACATTCTGTCCAAAAGAGAGATAAGACACTTGTAAACATAATGTGTGAAGAATTATAATGATGTATTTTATTGTATGCTTTTTACTGAATAACAAATATTGTTACATTGTCTCTGATTGGATTACCTCAAGCCTACACCCCTTCTGAATTTCAGTTTAACAGTTTGAGTTTGGTAATAAATCCTTCAGATGAGAATTTTGAACATTTCAGCGTGTCTGTGTGTTTTCTTCTCCTCTCTCGATATATATCGGTGAAATATCCTAATTAGGATTCTGACTAATGGAGTCTGGCCTTGAGAGTCTGTTGGGACTCGTATAAATTTCAGTCTAATATATTTTGAGCGATGGATTTCCACGACATACCAATTATGTTTCTTTTTTTCTTTTTTTTTTTACTATGCTCTAGGGGGAAAATGGGAAAAGGGGAGTTTTTTGAACGTTTAATGTTTTGTTTTTTTTTTACATAAAAAACCCCACTAGATTTTACAAATTTTTACTTTTTTTATTAGTCCCCCTAGCAGCGATCATTAGATAGTTTGCACTATATACTAAAATACTAATGTATTGCAGTATATCGTGATTCTGACAGGCTTCTATTATGCCCTGCCGGAGCACAAAGATGGCGGACCTGGGGGCCTTCATTAGGCCCCCAGGCAGCCATAGCAACCATCGCCACCCCGCGATTGCATTGTGGGGGGTGCGATGAGCTGCTAGAGGGGGTCGCCCCCCTTTTCCTAATCATTTAAATGCCGTGGTCGCTATTGACTGCGGTATCTAACGAGTAAAACGAGTGGGATTACGCTCAAGCGCGATCCCGCTCATTACTCTGAAGTGCCGGCTGTAATATACAGCCGACACCGTCATCGTATGGAGCGGGTTCACTCCGTGAGCCTGTTCCATACTTCCTCTGCCTGAATTTGGCGTATGGATATGTCAAATGTCGGGAAGGGGTTAAATAAACTGAAAATACTAAACAGGTGAGGATTCCGTGAGAGACAACCAATAGAAACGGGGCAGACAGTCGAGCCCCTTCCAGTGTGACAGACATATGCACGGACCAATAGAAATTGCCGCTTAGATGACCAGTAACAGGACGTCTTTCACGCATGCGCACAGGTAAGTATGTGGCAGCGTCTAGGTACAGCAATGTCAGAATCCTTGATGATTTCAGACAGCTGTAAATGCGCATGCGTTAGAACTTAGTACATATATGCAAGACAAGTAACAAGGCATACCAAACAACTATACAGAGGTAAGTGTGTAGCCTATGTCTAAATGTAGCACTATCACAATACGTGATGGTTATGAAGAAGCTATAAATTTGCATTTGTGGAGACTCTAGGCATAAATATAAGGCTGGCTGTAGTTTTATAAGATAAAAGGGAGAAAAAATAACAAGGGGAGAAATGATCCATACATATTTTTGGAATCACCACCAACAGTAATATCCACTAAATAAAAAAATACAAAAGTTAGAAAGTTAAATACAAATCCAAAAAATTAAAAATAAACAAAAGAAACGACGAAAATTGACCATCATTCATATGTGGTTTAACTATAGATAAATAAATATGAGAAATCATTTAGTATCGCATTATGCAGATCCTTTCTAGCAGCATACATGGTTATTTTATTCCATTTATGTGTTTCTTCTATTTGCTTATAAAGCCTAATAAAGATATACAATTTAACTGTTTCTGTTTATGGTAGTTGGAAAAAAGAGGGCTTTTTTTGCCGGTTGGCATCCAGTTGTTATATATTGATTATGCGCCCACCAACTACTAGGGTCTCTTTTTTTGTTTTTGTGAATTTCACCTTTCAGCACAACAATCACCCAAAGCATACCTCCAAATCAACAAAAGAATGGCTTCACCAGAAGAAGATCAACGTTTTGTAATGGCCCAGCCAGGGCCCAGACCTGAATCCCATTGAAAATCTGTGGGGTGACCTGAAGAGGAGATGTCCTCGCAATCTGACAGATTTGGAGCACTTTTGCAAAGAAGAGTGGGCAGCAATTGCCAAGACAAGATGTGCCATGCTGGTAGACTTCTACACAAAAAGACTGAATGCTGTCATAAAGTCAAAGGGTAATTCAACAAAGTACTGTATTTTTCGAAATACACCGCATTCCAAATTATTATGCAAATGTTATTTTTCGCTGATTTTCCTAAGTAGTCGATGCAAATGACAGTCAGTATAATCTTCAAGCCATCAACCGTTGGAGTATAATGCAAATTTTATTGAACAAATCTCCTAATGATAACAGATTTTTTTTTAGAAGTAAAAAACTCAAAATGCACTGTTTCAAATTATTATGCACAACAGAGATCAAAACATTTTAAAGGTTGTAAAGAGAACTTAAATGGTAATTTGTTGAATTTGCAGCATCAGGAGGTCATATTTACAGAAATCAAAAGCTCTTTCAATCAAAAAAACTTAACAGGCCAAGTTACATGTTAACATAGGACCCCTTCTTTGATATCACCTTCACAATTCTTACATCCATTGAATTTGTGAGTATTTGGACAGTTTCTGCTTGAATATCTTTGCAGGATGTCAGAATAACCTCCCAAAGCTTCTGTTTTGATGTGAACTGCCTCCCACCCTCATAGATATTTTGCTTGAGGATGCTCCAAAGGCTCTCAATAGGGTTGAGGTCAGGGGAACATGGGGGCCACACCATGAGTTTCTCTCCTTTTATGCCCATAGCAGCCAATGACACAGAGGTATTCTTTGCAGCATGAGATGCTGCATTGTCATGCATGAAGATAATTTTTCTACGGAAGGCACGGTTCTTCTTTTTGTACCACGGAAGAAAGTGGTCAGTCATAAACTATACGTACTTTGCAGAGGTCATTTTCACACCGTCAGGGACCCTAAAGGGGCCTACCAGCTCTCTCCCCATGATTCCAGCCCAAAACATGACTCCGCCACCTCCTTGCTGAAGTCGCAGCCATTCACCAACCATCCACTACTCCATCCATCTGGACAATCCAGGGTTGCACGGCACTCATCAGTAAACAACACAGTTTGAAAATTAGTCTTCATGTATTTCTGAGCCCACTGCAACCATTTCTGCTTGTGAGCATTGTTTAGGGGTGGCCGAATAATAGCTTTATGCACACTTGCAAACCTCTGGAGGATCCTACACCTTGAGGTTTGCGGGACTCCAGAGGCACCAGCGGCTTCAAATACCTGTTTGCTGCTTTGCAATGGCATTTTAGCAGCTGCTCTCCTATTCCTATTAATTTGTCTGGCAGAAACCTTCCTCGTTATGCCTTTATCTGAACTAACCCGTCTGTGCTCTGAATCAGCCACAAATCTTTTCACAGTACGATTATCACGCTTAAGTTTTCTTGAAATATCCAATGTTTTCATTTCACTATTTCACGCTTTTCGGCAGCAGAGAGATCCTTTTTCTTTCACATATTGCTTGAAACCTGTGGCCTGCTTAATAATGTAGAACGTCCCTCTTTATTAGTTTTCCTTTGATTGGGCACACCTGGCAAACAAATTATCACAGGTGTCTGAGAGATTAATTACAATGATCCAAAGAGCCCTAAGACACAATACCATCCATGAGTTTAATTGAAAAACTAATAATTAAATGTTTATGACACTTAAATCCAATGTGCAGAATAATTTGGAACACGGTGTATAAGACGCAGGTTTTATCAAGAATAAATCTTGCTAAAAAGTCCCTGCGTCTTATAGTCTGCAGTAAAGGGACCCGGCATCGCCGGGCCCCATGACCGCTTCATTACTTAACCCCTTCTCGACCCATGACGTGTCGGCACATCATGGAGCTGGAGGGGGGTTATATATGGAGCAGGCTCACGCACTGAGCCTGCTCTATACACTGCAGGTGTCAGCTTCTGACACACTGCTATAACGGCCAGGAACAGCAATTTCGCTGTTCCTGGCCATTTAAATGGCTTGTGCCATAAAACACATGCATCCCCATACATGTGATCGATAAGGAGAACGGGGACCGAAAGTTACCAAGAGCGCTGCATGAGAAGCTGTGACTTCCGCGTTCTGTGTCCGGCAGCTCCATAGAGATCAATGGGATTTTTCTGCGCATGGGCGAGCGGCTCTCCATTGATCTCTATGGAGCTGCGGAACAGAACCCGGAAGTCCAGGCTTCCCATGTAGCGCTTTGGGTGACTTTCGGTCCCCTGTTCTCCTTATCGCTGGGGGTCCCAGCGGTCGGACCCACAGCGATCTCACATGTAGCCCCTATCCTGTGGTTATGGGATAAATGTGTTTTATGGCAAACCCCTTTAACTAGTTAAATGCCGTGGTCAATAGCGACCGCTGCATTTATAGGGTTTTTTCTATGAAGGATATTTATGACATATCCACAGGATATTTCAAAAGAAGTAGTAGAACAACAGCACACGTCTTCAAATCTTCAAAGTGGTTTTTATTGTCAAGACATCCACAATCGACAGGCAACGTTTCGACCCATAGTGTGTGAGGGGTCTTTGTCAAGCCTAACATCATGTCTAAAAACATCGTTTTAAATAGGTGAATACAAGTAATCACATGGTCCGTTTCAACCAGTGAAAATCGTGAACCCGGTCTCCCAGGTGAAACATACAGTAGTCTTAATGAGAATCTTCAACTTGTTATATAATACTCAAAAAGTGTAAAAATGCAACATACAATACATCTTCAATACATCATAAATATCAATGTCAATCGCTATTCTTATAATAGAAAAACAAAGGAGGGAAGTTCACCACACTCCAGGTTCCAGTTACGATCCTAGAGCGCTACTGCGCATGCTCCACAATCAGTCGTCTCTGCGGCACAATAGAAACAAGCATTTGACCAAAAAGAATCACAATCGAGTGTATATAGATAAATTAATATCCTCAATCATGGCGAGAATCCATCGATCCATATAGCGCAATTGTAGCTATATATATAAGCAACTTGGGACAAACTCAATTCAGTTGTCAAGGACGCCATCACTAAGTGACGATAAGTCACGTGTGACCAGGTCTCCGAAGAATCAACGAAAAAAGGGAGAAAGGGCAGGTTATTTCTGCCCCTAGTTAATAATATAGATCACAAAGTGATAAGATCTTCAAATAATCTATTGTGTTAAATCGCCTACATGAATCACTTCAGTGATCAAAATTTTTTGGGAGTGCTCGTAATATCTGTCCGACGATATACATCAGACAATTATACCACAAAAGAAACACAAGACTATAAATTAATGATCAATCATCACCTGTGACCTCCCCATTAAGTTCCCTATAATCTCAAAAATCAATGCACAAAAAAACTCGCAATGGATGAAACCATGAGAGGAGCAATTATGATCTTCATTCTGGTCATATATCCGCTGGTGTGTGGTGAATGAACCTCCATCAAGAATATTCTTAAACTGTAAAAAATATTTAAAAAGACATTAGAAAAAGAAAACAGGAAGATGAAAATAGATGCAATGAAATGTATCCAAGAAATCACCCATCATGTGTACATTGTTAATAAAAAATGTTAAAAACAGCAATGGGATCTCAGAGTCCAGGTATTATCTTATATTCTAGATTCAAACCTTTAGGATATAAGGAATCTAGTTCAAAGATCCAACGTAATTCCTTCTTTTTCAATAGCTTCTGTCTATCCCCTCCCCTCCTGAGTATCGGGACACAATCTATTACCCTAAATCTCAATTGATTTAACTGGTGATTTTTCTCAATAAAATGCCTCAGTAATGGAAGTTCCATCATTTTCTTCCTGATTGTACTCTTATGCTTATTAATTCTCAATTTAATAGGCATAGTCGTCTCTCCTATGTAAATTAATGAACAGGGACATGTGATCATATACACAACGAAATCTGAATTACATGTAAACCTATGTCCAATATTGAAGACCTTCCCAGTGTAGGGGTGCTGAAATTTATTCCCCTTCAAAATATTGTTGCAATTGCAACAATTTAAACACGGAAAATTTCCATTTTTAGGAGGGCAAAGTAGTAATTGTGTGTTTTTCTTTCTACTTCCCACATCTGGCTTAACCAATGTATCTTTGATATTCTTAGTCCTCCGATAGATCATAATAGGTGGTGTTCTCAACGTGTCAATCTCATTATGTCCCTTCGACACTATCGGCCAATTCTTTCGCAGAATATTACCTATACGACCACTCAAATTGCCAAAAGTTGAAATGAACGGTATACGTTCAGCTTGTGTATTCCTGATTTTAGACGCCAAACTATTGTCTAGTCTATCCCTATGTTTCTGCACAAGATTCCTAGGATAACCTCTCCTCTTAAATTTATTGCACATCTGGGTCAACCTAACTTGTTTTTGTGTGGTGTCTGACATAATTCTATCAACTCTTAGCAGTTGACTCCATGGCAAAGACTCTATCATGTGTCTAAGATGGTTACTGCTATATAAGAGGAGATTATTTCTGTCTGTGGGTTTCACAAATAGATCTGTGGAGAATACTCCATCTTTTAATTGTACCAATGTATCCAAAAATTGCAACTCTCGGTCAGAACAAACCATGGTAAATTTAAGAGCTGGAATATGAGCGTTAAGTTCCAACAAAAGTTGATCTAGACACAACCCATCACCCTCCCATATGACAAAAATGTCATCAATAAATCTCCTCCAGCAGCGGATGTGGCCCATGAATGTGGAGGTGTAGACATGCTCCTCCTCAAGGGTGGACATAAAGATGTTAGCATACGTTGGGGCCACATTAGACCCCATCGCTGTCCCCCTAAGCTGTAGATAGCTCCCTAAACCCCGTTCTAGCTTTCTGTTCTCTCCCGGCCACTTGATTACATGTGGAGTTACTGAAACAGCGTAACTCTCTGAGCTACGCTGTTTCCGTAACTCCCATAGAACTGAACAGTAATTACAGAAACCACGTAGCTTGCATGCTACGCTGCTTCTGTAACTGCCGTTCACTACTATGGGAGTTAGGGAAACAGCGTAGTTGCGCTGTTTCAGTAACTCCACATGTAACCAAGGGGCCGCTGGTTCAAGTCCCCTAGGGGAACTAATAAAATGTGTAAGAAAAAAAACCTAGATACATTTTCAGGAGTGTAAAAAAAAAATATTAAAAGTTAAAAAAAAAACCTTTTCCCATTTTTCCCCAAACACAATGTAAAAAATAAAATAATTTAGTATCGCTGTGTCCTTAAAAGTCCGATCTCTCACAATATATCATTATTTAACTCGCACGGTGAGTTAGTCATGAAATTAAAAATTTAAAACATCAAAATAGTTTTTTGGTCACCTTAGTGCTTAAAATATGAAATAAAAAAGTGATAAAAAAAATTGTTTGTACCAAAAAATGGTGCCAATAAAACTACAGCTCGTCCCGCAAGAAATAAGCCCTCACAGCACTCAATCAATAAAAAAATATATAAAAAAAATGTTGGCTCTCAGAATGTGGTGAAACAGAATAAATTATTTTTTAACAAATTATTTTTTTCCTAGTTTCTGTTGTCTTAAACCTGGGTGCGTCTTATGGTCAGGTGCGTCTTATAGTCCGAAAAATACGGTATTAGTTTAAGGTAGTGCATATTTTTGCAACCACATTATTTTTGTTCTTTATTTTTATTTTTCCACCCTAAAAGATATATATTGTGTTTAACACGAAAACTCACACTTATATTTATCAAATGAGTTGCAAAATGACTAGAAAATATAGTCAAGACATTGACAAGGTTAGAAATAATGATTTTTATTTCAAATAGTAATTTTCTCCTTCAAACTTTGCTTTCGTCAAAGAATGCTCCATTTGCAGAAATTACAGCATTGCAGACCTTTGGCATTCTAGCTGTTAATTTGCTGAGGTAATCGGGAGAAATTTCACCCCATGCTTCCAGAAGCCCCTCCCACAAGTTGGATTGGCTTGATGGGCACTTCTTTCGTACCATACGGTCAAGCTGCTCCCACAACAGCTCTATGGGGTTGAGATCTGGTGACTGCTCTGGCCACTCCATTACAGATAGAATACCAGCTGCCTGCTTCTTCCCTAAATAGTTCTTGCATATTTGGAGGTGTGCTTTGGGTCATTGTCCTGTTGTAGGATGAAATTGGCTCCAATCAAGCGCTGTCCACAGGGTATGGCATGGCGTTGCAAAATGGAGTGATAGCCTTCCTTATTCAAAATTCCTTTTACCTTGCACAAATCTCCCACTTTACCAGCACAAAAGCAACCCCAGACCATCACATTACCTCCACCATGCTTGACAGATGGCGTCAGGCACTCTTCCAGCATCTTCTCAGTTGTTCTGCGTCTCACAAATGTTCTTCTGTGTGATCCAAACACCTCAAACTTCGATTCGTCTGTCCATAACACTTTTTTCCAATCTTCCTCTGTCCAATGTCTGTGTGCTTTTGCCCATATTAATCTTTTCCTTTTATTAGCCAGTCTCGGCTTTTTCTTTGCCACTCTGCCCTGAAGGCCAGCATCCCGGAGTCGCCTCTTCACTGTAGACGTTGACACTGGCATTTTGCGGCTACTATTTAATGAAGCTGCCAGTTGAGGACCTGTGAGGCGTCTATTTCTCAAACTAGAGACTCTAATGTACTTGTCTTGTTGCTCAGTTGTGCAGCGGGGCCTCTTTCTACTTCTCTTTCTACTCTGGTTAGAGCCTGTTTGTGCTGTCCTCTGAAGGGAGTAGTACACACCGTTGTAGGAAATCTTCCGTTTCTTAGCAATTTCTCGCATGGAATAGCCTTCATTTCTAAGAACAAGAATAGACTGTCGAGTTTCACATGAAAGCTCTCTTTTTCTAGCCATTTTGAGAGTTTAATCGAACCCACAAATGTAATGCTCCACATACTCAACTAGCTCAAAGGAAGGTCAGATTCATAGCTCCTCTAAACAGCAAAGCTGTTTACAGCGGTGCTAACATAATTGCACAAGGGTTTTCAAGTGTTTTCTAATCATCCATTAGCCTTCTAACACAGTTAGCAAACACAATGTACCATTAGAACACTGGAGTGATGGTTGCTGGAAATGGGCCTCTATACACCTATGTAGATATTGCATTAAAAACCAGACTTTTGCAGCTAGAATAGTCATTTAGCACATTAACAATGTATAGAGTGTATTTCTGATTAATTTAATGTTATCTTCATTGAAAAAAACTGTGCTTTTCTTTCAAAAATAAGGACGTTTCTAAGTGACCCTAAACTTTTGAACGGTAGTGTATATATATACATATATATATATATATATATATATATATATATATATATATATATATATATATATATATATATATATAATATAAAAGTCCTTCTCAGTGAATTAAAATATCATCAAAAAGTTAATTTATTTAAGTAATTCAATTCAAAAGGTGAAACTCGTATATTCTATAGATTCATTACATACAGAGTGATCTATTTCCAGTGTTTATTTCTTTTAATGCTGATTATTATGGCTAACAGTTAATGAAAACCCAAAATCAGCATCTCCATAAGCCATTATTCACACGACAGGGTTTCCCGGTCGGGTGACGGCTGTTCATAAATCGGCCGTCACCCTGCTGCAGTAGGAACAATAGACCCCTAATGGGGCTATTCACACGGGAAACCTGGCCGTCAAAAAATGGGACATGTCCTATTTTCGGCCGTTTACCCGGCCGCCCGGCTCCCATAGAAGTCTATGGGGCCGGGTAATACACGGCCATCACCGGAATGTGTCCCGAGTGATGGCCATCTATTCCGTCGCTCGCTCCCTCCTCACAGCGCAGAGTGTGATATAACACAGTGGACCAACACCAGCAGACGACATGGCTCCCCAAACCATCACGGACTGTGGATACTTCACACTGGACGACAAGCAACTTGGATTGAGTGCCTCTCCATTCTTCCTCCAGACTCTGGGACCTTGGTTTCCAAATGAAATGCAAAATTTACTTTCATCTGAAAACAGGACTTTGGACCACTCAGCAACAGACCAGTCCTTTTTCTCCTTAGCCCAGGTAAGACGCTTCTGACGTTGTCTCAAGGAATACGACAGTTGTAGCCCATGTCCTGGATATGTCTGTGTGTGGTGGCTCTTGAAACACTGACTACAGCCGCAGTCCACTCCTTGTGACTTTCCCCCAGATTCTAGAATGGCCTTTCCTTGACAATCCTTTCAAGGCTGCGGTTATCTCTGTTGCTAGTGCCCCTTTTTCTACACTTTTTCCTTCCTTTTAACTTCCCATTAATATGCTTGGATACAGTGCTCTGTGAACAGCCAGCTTCTTTAGCAATGTCCTTTTGTTGCTTACACTCCTTGTGGAGGGTGTCAATGACTGACTTCTGGACAACTCTCAAGTCAGCAGTCTTCCCCGTGATTGTGTAGCTACTGAACCAGACTGTTGGACCATTTAAAGGCTTAGGAAACCTTTTCAGGTGTTTTGTGTTGATTCGCTGATTAGAGTGTGACCCCATGAGTCTACAATCTTCAACTTTTACCCAATATTCAAATTTTCTGAGAGACTAAATTTTGCATTTTCATTAACTGTTAGCCATAAAAAGATATATATACAAAATCCACCACTTCCACCACCATGACTACATGTGCCAGTGACAGTGTGCCTGATCATCCTGGAAAGTAAAGAAGCTATGGCTTTTTACTCTACTTATTTTAAAAAAATTGACACTTAGACAAAGACTGACGTATAATGGCTCTGTATAACTGTTTGACACAGAATAATACGCCAATTTTTGGTGCCACTATTATTAGAAATTAGATATATGCAAAATGTGAGTAACGTCAGGTCTGTGACATCTGCATCAGCAGTCAGTGGCACACTATTAACACCAGGATTTAAATTAAAATCTATTTATTTTGAAAAAAACAATTCAGTGAAGTCTGTGATGTCTGTTTCAGAGTTCAGTGGTGTGCTATCAGCACCAGGATTAATATTGATAAGTAGATTTGTGAATGATTTAATGAAGATTGGTGATTTACAAATTAATGTAAGAATTGCATGGCTGCAGCAGCACTCACTCACAGCAATGTCTGCCTGTCTAACTAACACACTGACAGTGATTGACACCTATCTCTCTAAAATCTATCTATCTATCGTATTATTGTAAAACTATCTATTCTTCTCACTATGACACACTCACTGACTCTAATCCACTATCTATCTGCAGCAGCATTTACTGGTTGGGCTGTTTATAGTGGTTATGACTTATATGACTGTCATATACTGAGTCATTAGTGACTCACACCTATACCCCTCATGACTGGCTGGGCTATAGGGAGGACTGTCTGCACGCATTATAGAAAAGACCTCCGAAGGCTGCCTAAGTTCATGTGATCCTTCTTCTCTGTCTTCTTGTCTTCTTCTAATCTGTAAAATGGTGGCTGCCGTTTTGAGCGATTCGTGCAGGATGAATCCAAAAACAAATTCAATGCAGTATCAAGACATGCTAGTAAAACCTGAAAGATTGCAACTCACATCACAATCACGTGGTGGCTACACATAGACACATATAGCAAAGACATCTCATGTCAGAGTGTCTTGAAATAATGTTGTTTTATTTCAAATCTAGTCATCTCGAGCCCCACATCTCAGAATATGTTGAGATAAGAGTAAAGGTAAGGAAGGACACATTTGCATAGAAATACAGTATGGCCCCATAGATGTCTCAGAGGTTGTAATACAGTTGGATGCCTTCAATATATTAAATTAATCTCTGTCATCTACTAGAACTCAGTATGTTGCAGATTCAACCCAAAGTCCAACCATTCTAACTCCTTTGTCTTTATTACCAAATACACTGTTTTAAAGATCAGATGATGATGTCTAGTCCCTCCATACTGCAACAGTTCTGGCATTAGCAGGGCTGGCTGGACTTGGTGCAATACCGCATCACTGTTCAATGTGTTAGCAAATACTTAAGAGTGTTTTTTATGTACAAAGTATAATTTAAGGATATGTTGTCTAGCATGAAGCCTCAGAAACTCTGTTCTTGACTTGTATTGACTTCTTCATTAATATTCATAAGGAAGAATCGGGAGATGTGTTTTGGGAGGGTGAATCTGGAAACATATGTTTTCGCTACAGCTAAAATTTAAATGTAATTTTTTTGATAAATAAATAAAGATATAGATAGACGTGTAAAGGTAATAGTCAAGCAACAGTCATATTACAGAGAACCTGAAACAAGAGCCAAGACAGATCTCAACATCTCAAGATGGAGTTCAATGCGGAACATAGCAAAATATGAGAATAGGCAAAAGGTGACCCAAAAGAAGTAAAAAGTGCGTGATCATAATAAACTGTCTACAAAATGTATGAATTTGGGATAGCATGGCCCCTATGTATTATAATAAACACCTCTGCTGCTACATGACCTTTAAAAGGATAAAGCTACAAGTAATGGAGCTACGTGCTAAGTAGTGGAACATAACAAGGAAGCAGAAATACAACACAAGTTTTATGTTTTGGACGAAACATGCCTATTTCAATAGCACACACAATTATATATGAAGTACTTATGCTCTTATGCTCTTTCTTTACCATGGAGACAATAGCAATTGGTTTACCATTGGGCCCACCCATTCTTGTGAGGGTTCACCCATCAACCATACACAAATTTATATTTAGTATCTATTTCATTTTAAACTGTGTTATTTCCGTTGTACATACAAGTCATATCACAAGGAAGGGTTATTAGCTTATTTGTAAAATATTCAAATTAGTGACCCCCAACAGTAAGGGCCTATTCACATCTGTGTTCGGTGATTTCATCAGAGAAGCAGAACATAAAAAATACCGGAAGCACCGATTCCGTTGCATGACAGACACCATCAGTGCACGACAGAAACCATTGAATTTAATGGGTCCGTTGGGTTTCCACCATGGTATCCATCATTTTGACGGAAAAAAGTGCAACTGCACTGTTGTTTCAGGCATTTTGGACGGGATCTGTGACGGAGGCCCCTAACGCAGCTTCCAGCTCAGATGTGAACTGGACCTAAGTGTTTTGCCCTTGGGGTTATTATAGTTGTATAACCTCATTGGCTTTGCTGTAACTGGGACTGAATATTTTATCAGAACTTGGGCCCACGAGAGGAGCCTCCTGTTTTCATGTTGGCCAGTTCAACAATGTGTTGCTGAATATGTTAGTGCCATAAATAAAATGCAAAGCACAACAAACAAAAAATATATAATTTTTTTTACAAAATGCCTTTTATTCATGGCATTTGTGAGTCATCTGGCTACAGTCACTCAGTTTCCAAGCAAATGTAAACTCTTGTTGTTAAGTAATGGCCGTCGTGAGTAGTTTCATTACAGGGTATGGGGACATCTCAGACAGCTGTATGATTTCCATGTTCCTGCTTCTGTATAAATCTTTGCCTTTATTACAAGTGGTTGCATGTCAACCGCAGCAGACCATCATATGAGTACTGTGACATAACAAATAAGACGCCATTTATTCTACTCATTTAAAAGTGCCAAATACCGCCACTTAGTTTTTAATTATTCTTTCTCAAAATCGGTGAATGTAGAATAAAGGGATTTTTCAGGATTTTCTATTGATGAGCTATTCTCAGAACAGAGGGGGACGCAGCCTCAGCCCTTTTATTCTGCATCCAGGCTCAGCTTAGTCTATATGAGTTTGGCTGGTACTACAGCTCAGCCCATTCAAGTGAATGGCGCTGTCCAGGGCTGAGCTACAGTACCAGGCAGGCACAACCAAACTCATAGGAACATTGCTGTACCTAGATAAACAATGAAGGGAACACGGCGCTCCAGCAAGCTCCTTCGTCCTGCCGAGTGGCGGGGAACCGGGATTCAGACTCACACACTATGGAAATTCTCATATAGCTATAGTCTTCCATTATCAGTGTGCACATGTGCCATGCATAGTATATACAGAGTATAACTAAGACAAGGAGAACTTACTGCATGAACACGGCAAGGAAGAGAAGCGTCTAGAAAGTCTTAGTCAATAATATGCAATATAAATAACCGAATTTAACCTAAAAATGGGGACGTATGCGGCTGGAAAACAGCAGGGAAATTGGAATAATATCAAATAGAAAAACAGCTTTGCTTCATATAAGGCTAAAGTGACGATGATTGCTGCAGTCAAAGAGACAAACCCTTTTAAAGCATCAGCTGGCCCAATAATAACATATGGGTGATCGGCTTGTTACAAGACACAGCTCTGATAACTCTACTGTAACTGTAACAAGCCCTGCACCTGTATGTCCATCAAATGACCAGGACATGGAAGTAAACATTTAAGGTGTCTGTTAAATGACAGCAAGCAAAGATCTTGAAAACCATAAGGTATAGTTACAGAAAGTATATTGAAACATTTAATACCTGCAATACCCCTTTATGAGTAATTTCACCTTTAAGAATATATATATCATTGAATGATACAGTTTACATCCGTTAGTATTCAAAGGAATTTAAGAAAAATGTTTATTGCATTTTTCATGATGTTTTACAATATGATTCCCCCATAACTTCAGAAATACATGAATTTATTGTTTACACTACATATTTCTCCTGCCAAACTGGCTTTTATTTACAGTTTTCAGTAAACTTTTTTATTTTTATGACAGTAATTTTTGCCAAAACTTCAAAATACACTTGGGGGGGATGGAGGAAATAGCCTTTTTTTCTATTTTTTACACTACGTATCAACTTACAGGGAAAAACAGCCCCATGCACTGTGACATTTGTCACAATCACATCTCTGCTGAGTCTAGTTAGACCATACAGCTCTGTCCCATGAACAGTCTGATCAGCACTGCTAGATAAGGCAGAGACATTTCTTCCTATTATTACTGGGTGTTTAGATATATTAGAGTTAAAACGGCACTCAGTCACTGCTATAGTACGGTGTATTGGCGATCATAAAGGGTTAATGAAGTTTTGATGTGTCTAGAAAGCCACAAATTTTGCAAAGTAAACAATGTTCATGGTACAGTTTCTAATGCATACTCAGAGCAAATGGACTAAAGCCACAAATGAAAAATGTAACAATCTCTTTCCCTAAAACGTGTCTAATAGAAGTGTTCCAGAACCTCTGGGGTATAATCTAGGCATTGGCTACATTACGCTATCTGCCTTGTGACCCCTTTGTATCACCATTTTTGTTCAGAATTTAAAGTAAAATATGATGACGTTGCATAGCGCCTCTTGAAGAATACTAAAAGTCTGCCAATGATGGCCAATGTATTAGATGTGTGAAGAATTATTAATATGAAGGTTTCATGGGCTCTGGCTATACTATTTCCAAAAATGGCCCATTGAGATGATGTTATTACATTGCCTACTACCTAAACACAACGGCAGTCACTAAAGGAATATATTTGGAAATATAAACATTGTATAGAAATTTAGGAAGAGGATCTCAATCCTTCAATACCGTTGTGACATCTGTAATCCTTCTTCTCCGTCCCTTATTTAGCTACTTGATGAGAGACATGTCGCATAATCTTCTTCGTTTGTTCTGTTTGTTCATTTGTTTTGTACATTTGTTCTGTAAAATATGGAGCGGTTTTCTGCATTAATAAAACTCAAAGTGGTTTCTTCAATAACGTTTCTCATGTGTTCCATTAAGGAACACCATGTGTCAGTCTTGTATATGTTCTTTTACTTGCGGCCTCCATCTTTAGATGTCAGAACCACCACTTAGGTGCCGTTGCATAGCAACAGTCTGAATCAGTCTTTAGTGACACAATGTCTCTCCATGAATGTATGGGGAAGCATTACGAGCTTCAGCCTCTCTTTCACATGGACTGTTCTACACATCCTCTCCACAGAGTGGGGGGGGGGGTCATTTTATTGTCACACAGTTGTAATACAGAAAATCACAGTACAACCTCCGTTGCCCTATACTTGTTTTAGCTTAGGATAGGCCATCAATGTTTGATCAGAGGGGGTCTAACCCCGGGGGTACACCGCCTTTCATCAGAACAAAGGAGCTGCCATGCTTATCCAGCCTCAGCAGCTCGTCCAGACACGTGTGACTGGTACTGTCAGCTCCATTCAAGTAAATAGGTCTTGGCTGCAGTACCTGGTGGGTGCCTATCCTATAAGGCTACATTCACACAAACGTGACAGATTTACGCACGTAAAAAACGCGTCTGTGCTTTGTGAGTGGCATGTGTTTTTCACGCACTCGCAAAGCACTTTTTTTTTTTTATGGAATTGATGCACAAATCACACACTCCTGCATGAGTGAACGGCCCTATTGAAATCAATGGGTCCGCGTGCTGTGCGTGATTTTCCTGCACAGCACACGGACGTTATTCACGTTTGTATAAATGGGCCCTAATACTAAGGATACGCTATCAATGTTCAGAAAACCCATTTTATGTACTCTAAATTTACTGGAAATATTAGTTGCTGAATGATTAACAACAGAAATAAATATTCTATTATTGTAGCTGGGAAATTAGCAATGACGGTAAGACCTCCAGTCTGCATCTATAGCACTAAACAGGTCAGCCATCATTGTCTGTGGAAATGAACACAGCAATTTTCATTCAAACTCTGATATAATACATAAATATTGATTAGCAAACTAAAGATAACACCATGAAGAAGCAACCAGATCATGCTTTTAGTCACCCCTCATCATAAACAATCTTCGTTGTCGGTTTTTAGACAAATATTTGATTCATAATTCACTCCTCAAGTCAAAGCTTCATTATCTTGTATGAATAACAATACTTTGCAAATGGCTCGGAGCAGGCATCTCATTTTCGGCACCTAGTAGAAGACTACATTTTGCATTACAAGTTATTTATGATTTTATCTAGAAGGTCAAGTTATAATAGTCTTGTTGGAGTGGGGGTTGTAGAAGGATGTGAATGACCAATAAGTCCAGTGTGTTTTACTAGGGCAATCACAAAATCAATAGGCTTAGTTTTAGAGTGGAAGAGAATAAGCTTTATCATTTATGTCAAACATTTACTGGTCAATTTAGCACAGTTCTTCCTGTAAACAAAATGACCATTCTATCCTACCAATAAAAAGAGAAATCCTCATTAACATCAGGTAAAAATGCCTATATACTGTATATGAACATATGAAAATCTAGCATATCACAAAGGAAAATGTTGAATTTTTGATGACCTTCCGTTTTGCAACATTTTCAATTTATGACTTCACAGGAGAAAACGTAAAATATTAATAGTTAATTGAGAATGGCAGTCAATGCAATCTGTTTTCAGGTCTAACTTAGAGTTTGCCAAACTTAGTCCCTGAGAATGCAAGGGTTCCATGGAGAATTCTTAGAAGCACCCCAAGATGGATATGGTAATAACACACAGAAGAAGGGCACGGTGCCCGTGCTATCTTAGCAACTTGGCCACACAGAGAGATCCAGTACCAGCCAATTCCCCAAAGAAGTGTTGCCCAACTAGGGTTCCTTGCAACCTGTTCAGGGGTTCGTCAGTAGACAGAAGACCTGTCACTTTTACAGAAGAATCAAAGAAATTGAATCCTGCTCAAACAGTCAACAAATTTGGGCCAGAATATTCTGTAGCTCTACGCAAGAATTATAGAATTCTTTACATCCCACTAAACCAAGCTAGTAGGGGTTCCTCAGGAGTGACAAAATGTTTAGTGGGTTTTCCTATGGGAATGAGGTTCAAAATAACTGCCCTAATGTATTAGTATTCTGACACTGTTTGGGACATGTGGTAGAGCTCTGACAAGGCCTTATTCTGACTCTTTAAACCTTGGTAAATATTGTTTGAAGAAGCAAGAAGACGCTGATGTCACGTCAAAAAGCACAGCCTGTCCTATCCTCTAGTTCCATAGTCAAAAGAGCATGACTTTCAAAATAATGCAAAAAAGTGCACTAAAGTACCTACTACTCCTCCTGTACCACTATCCAATCTAACACTAAAGCCTGCTAAAACGCAACCTGTCATAAGAACCTTAACACAACACATTGGTCAGAGATGGTCAATCTGTCAGTTGCACTTATATGTTTATGGGCACCAGGTATTGCTTGCTGAAATGTTCAACTTAAAGCATACCCTATTGTTACAATGTTTTTTGTTTTTTTTGTTTATCATAAATCGGTACTACATGTGAATACATGAAACTAAAATATTTATTATGATAATGGGAAAGTTGAATATTCCTCATCTTCCATTGCCTGACACTGCTCTCTGTAAATGTTCAGAAACTACCAAGTGTAAAACAGTGAATACTAAATAAAGAGTAGATGGGAGGAGGGGGATGCAGCAGCAGTATCGCTTCCTCAGTTTATTTTCGAGACTGAATGCAGTGGGAGAGAAGGGGAAGCAGCAGGGGAGAGATCTGTTTGGCTCACAGTTTACAGCTCTTATATCACACCAGGAAGAAGCAATAATGGAGAAGGAAAAAAATACACTTCCAGAAACCAGTCGAGGGTAGAATAAAAACCCCAAATAACCAGTAAGAAACAATAATTCGGGTTAACCTACATCAAATATCTATCTACAGCTGCCTAGGGAGTCATTGGGAGTTTAAAAAAAAAAAAAAAAAAATTAATGATAGATACTATTTAAGTCATCGGGACACTGAACCTAATAACAAACAGTAGGAAACCAGTTTTCTTTTATTTAAAGTATGCAAGATGAATGAAAAGCTCAGATTGGTTGCTGACAGACCTGGAATATCTGGAGGAGATTGGAGAAATTGTTGTCTTCGGGACACAGGCAAAACATTTCTTCTTCTACCTTCTCATCACTGCCCATAAGCTTTTTACATCAAGTGGTGAGGATAATGGATGACGAGTAAGCGGTGATGATGATTTATTTCCCTTGCGCACAATACATATATTTATTTAGTCTTTATCTATTTCTTTGCTCTACCTGCGCACAACCTATTTATGTATGCAGTCCGTACTTAAACTATGTATTTATGTATGCAGCTATCAGACAAGCTGTTTTTATTGTTCATGCATACCCAAGTATTTATTTGTATGATTCAGCAATTAAAGCTTTACCCTGTTGACAGTGACATTTGCCCTGTGTACGCATGCTGCAAAGTTTGAACAGAGAAAAAATATATATATTTTTAAGTAAATAAATGACCATATTCTTCTATCTCCACAGTGCCTCCATGTGCGGTATTCATGTATTTTTTTAGGTTTAGTTGTTTTTGCGGGTGTTACACCATTACAGTGTATTTTTACTGCCACTTGGTCACTCTAAACAAAGAATCAAGCAATGGGGCACAGTCAGATATATATGAGTGCTATATGATTACCAGGGGCGGGCTACGCCAGGGTGCCAAAGGGGGCTCGTGTCGGTCCCCTAATACATGTTTAGGCACGTCCGGTGCGTTGGTAATTTACAGAGTGCTTAATGAGGCCACAACCTGCAGCTCCAGTATTACTTGAAGCAGCCTGCCTCGGCCCAGCACACAAGATCGCTGGCCAGCATCAGGACGTTCTGTGCAGAGCTCAGCGCCATCTTTCAGCCCCCTAATGAGTGCTGGCTCTGCCTTCCTCCTGCTCTTATGGCCTCTTCAATGCCAAATGCCACGACCATGTTGATGGTGGCGAGTCTACAACTCCCAGTTAATTGCTGCCTTATAGCGGCCAGTGACTTACTACGCTTTTTCTGTAATAATTATGTGCTCTGCGCAGCCATCTCAAAGTTAGCTGAATTATTGCTGATCCACCCGTTATACAGCATGTAATAATCTAAATTTATTGTTGTATAATTGGCCAAAATATATAGGCAACTTTCAGGTGCTGTGTGCTCTACTTGCATAAAAACCAATTTCTGGACTAAGGCCCCATGCACACGAACGTGTTTTTGCGTCCGCAATTCCCCCGCAAATCCACGGGAGAATTGCGGACCCATTCATTTCTATGGGCCCATACACATTATCCGTGTTTTCACGGGTCTCCGCATGTCCGGAAATCCGTGCCACATAAACTCAGGACATGTCTTATTACGGCCCGCAAATTCGATGCGGACATGCACATAGAAGTCAATGGGCCCGTGGAAATTGCGGATACACCTCTGTGTGTCAACCGCAGTTTGCGGATTTACGGCAGTGTTGCTAGGCGACGACCGGGAATGAGTTCTGTTGTCGTGAAGGCTGGAGACAGTGCAGGAAAGCAGCAGAGAGCAGCAGAGTGCAGCATGGCATCAATGATCAGCGTGGAGAAGCTAATCATCCTGGTCCAGCACAAGCCCTGTCTATGGGATAAGCGCATGGAAGACTATGCTGACAGGAATCTCAAAGATCTTGCCTGGCAGGAGGTCTGCGGTGAGCTGCATCTTTCAGAGTGGGAGAAGGCAACGAAAGCGCAAAAGAAACGCATGGGTAAGTTTCACACCTTGATGCGGTTTCTTATTTTTTAAAGAGTACTCCTGTCATGTCATAATGACATGCCTGAAGTTTTGATTGGTGAGCGTTGGATCACTGAAACACCCACCAATCGCTGAAATGAAGCTGCAGAAGTGCACGTGAGATTGTGGGGGTCTCATGGTGCCGACCACCACCAATCAAAACGTGACATGTCACTATGAGGGTATGTTCACACACACTAATTACGGACGTAATTCGGGGGTTTTTGCCCTGAATTACGTCCTAAAAATGTGCCGCAATAGCGTGGACAAACATCTGCCCATTGAAAGCAATGGGCTGACGTTTGTCTGTTCACACGAGGTGTATATTTACACGCCGCTGTCAAATGACGGCGCGTAAATAGACGCCCGCGTCAAAGAAGTGACCTGTCACTTCTTGGGCCGTAATTGGAGCCGTTATTCATTGACTCCAATGAAAAGCAGTGGCAATTACATCCGTAATGGACGCGGCGTTCAAGCGCCTGCACATGCCGTTACGGCTGAAATTACGGGGATGTTTTCTCCTGAAAACATCAACGTAATTTCAGCCGTTACGGACGCTGTCGTGTGGGCACGGGCAGACATGGTGGAATTGATGTTGAATTCAATGAGAAAACTGAAAACTGTGGCAAGTCCGCTGTCGTTTCTGCAACGTCTGAATTACCTGTCAAATATGCAAATGTTGGTGCAGATTTGTTGCGTAAACGCCCCAAATCTGCACCAACATTTTCAGAGAAAAAAATACATTTCCTGAATTCTAGTAATGTATACTTCAAATATGTTGATCTGTGATTGTTTTATTTTATATCATAGTTGACTACGTGAAAACACGCTGGAACACGTGCCGTGACCAATTCAAGTGTGAGCTAAATGACAAGGGGAGGAGCGGAGACGGACGGCAGAAAAAAAGACCATACCTATACACAGAACAGCTGTCGTTCCTGCTGGATGTCATGCAGGTTGGCCCGTAAGTATTGCTTATATACTTTGATCATTGTAGTTTGGGCATGTAGTCAGTGGCGTAACTACCGCCGTAGCAGCCGTAGCGACTGCTACGTGGACCGCGGCATGAGGGGGCTCCTCCACCATGGCTGCTACAGCGGGACGCCACTAAACACTACGGCAAAGCAGGGAGGTATCTCCCCGCTCTGCCATTAAACAAAAGACATGTATCCCCTATCCACAGGATAGGGGATACATGTGTGATCGCTGGCATTGACAGGGAGAATGGGGGACTGAAAGTCCCCTGAAGTTCTCCATCACAAACCTCGGACTTCCGGGCTCTGTGTCGGCAGCTCCGTAGAAATGAATGGAGCGCCGGTCGCGCTTGTGCGCATGCGTGACCAGCGCTCCTTTCATTTTTATTGAGCTGCGCAGACGCCGGAAGTCAGAGGTTAGTCATGGAGAACTTCAGGGGACTTCCCCCGTTCTCCCTATCGCTGCCAGCGATCACACATGTATCCCCTATCCTGTGGATAGAGGATGCATGTTATTTGTAGAACACACTATAGGTCGCATTTTTTTTGGGGGGGGGCTGTATGGCGTTCCCTGCAGGGGGGGCTGTATGGCGTTCTCTACAGTGGGGGCTGTATGGCGTTCTCTACAGTGGGGGCTGTATGGCGTTAGCGCCATACAGCCCGCTCTGTAGATAACGCCATACAGTCCCCCTGTAGATAACGCCACACAGTCCCCCCTGTAGATAATGACATACAGTCCACTTCTCTAGATAACGCGATACAGTTCCCCTGTAGATAACGCCATACAGTCTACAGTGGGGGCTGTATGGCGTTCTCTACAGTGGGGGGCTGTATGGCGTTAGCGCCATACAGCCCCCTCTGTAGATAACGCCATACAGTCACCCTGTAGATAACGCCACACAGTCCCCCTGTAGATAATGACATACAGCCCCCTCTGTAGATAACGCCATACAGTCCCCTTGTAGATAACGCCACACAGTCCCCCCTGTAGATAACGCCATACAGTCTACAGTGGGGCGCTGTATGGCGTTATCTACAGGGGGGACTGTATGGCGTGATCTACAGGGGGGGCTGTAAAAAAGGCACTATCTACAAGGGGGGGGGGGGTTGTGTGACACCCACTGGAGGGTGGGCCCCAGTCAAAAGTTTGCTATGGGGTCCAGTCTTTCCTAGTTACGCCCCTGCATGTAGTGATGCATGTGAGTATGTTAAAAGAGTACGTATTGGTGTGGCCAATTATACAGTCTATTCAAGCACATAATTCCCTCTAGGCAGCCCATCGGATAAGCTGCATATGTTTACATAGTGTATTTGCCCTGCTGTAGACATGACGTTAAATTACTACTAAAATTCCCTAACATTATGTTTTAATTTTCCAACAGAACCAAGGATAATCTGGAGACGGAAGACGACTCAGATGCCACTCTAATAGAAGAGGCTGATGTAGGTTTGGGGAGTGCTAGGTCCACATCCACTCCTGTGCCTGTGGAAAACACACAAGTGGATAATCCTGTCTGTGCCACGGAACCGGAAGCCCAAATTGTACACCGAGCTAAACGCCGACGTTCTGCCAATCAAGGTACCACACGTACAGAGCCAAGGCAGGAGGTCGACTTGCGTGTTTTAGAACACCTTGAAAAAAGAGCGACAGAAACGGAAGAGGGCACCTTCTGTCGCTCTCTTTCAAATCTGCTAAAAAGAGTGCCAATTGAGAGGCAGATGAGGTGCCAAACAGCCCTAATAGAAGTTGTTGACATTTTTGCAACACATCCAGACCCACATGAAATTCATCAAGCCATAGAGTATCATAGGCGGGGGTGTGATGGAAGCAACTTCCGCTGTGTATCTCCAGCACCTGCAGCAACCGCTCAAGCCAGCCAGCAGCCACCATATGAAGCCTCAATGCCATTATTCAGTCAAGATCGTCCAGGGTATGGCATGCCTGGACCTTCGTCACAGCAATATCGGCACATGCAGCAGGAGGAGGCTGTTCAACGACCCCATCACGACCCTGCACCTTCTCAATCATTTTATGATTTATAATTTTGTAATATTATATAGTTTTGTTTTTATTTCATGACACTGTTTTGTGTAAAGATTAAAAGAAGTTTAATAGTTAATTATGTGTTTGTATTTTTTATTATTGAAAAACATAATGAGGTATTGGTTTGCATTTCTGCCGAATGCAAAGAATCAAATTTTTTTTTTAAAATTAATAAATAATTTAAAAAAAAAATGACAGAAATACATTAGCTCGCAACCCGCGTCAAGGGTCCTCATTCTCTTGCGAGTCCCTACTCTACATACTGCAACTTTAAACTAAAACTAACATTTGTAACATAAACAGGAAATACAACAGTCCCTATTAAATTTTCATTTGGCACACGAAGCACATCCCTTTGCCAAGGAACTGCTCCCTCAGGTGATACAAAATAGTCTGTATACAAATTACGGACTGCCAGTCCAGACACTCCAGGTCTTCCATGTTGTGTGTAGTCCAAAGCGATGGAATTTGTTGAAAAATGGTTCAGCTCTGCGTCCACTGCCGACTCATGAATCCTCAGAAAATTGTGGAGGACAACACAGGCTTGGATAACCTTTGTCACATTTTCAGGATTAATCTGAATGGAGCTCTGGAACACACGCCACTTGCTGCTTAGAATTCCGAAGGCGCACTCCACATACCGTCTCGCACGGGTAAGGCGGTAGTTAAAAATGCGCCTCCGTTCATCTAAGCCACTCCTAGGGAATGGACGCATCAGGTGAGGGGACAGTCCGAAACCTTCATCACCCACAATGACAAAGGGTGATGGTGGTCCTGTAGATCCTGGAAGCTGTCTAGGTTCCCGAAGGTCGAGCTGGTTAGATGCTAGCTGTTCACCCATTCTGGAAGCCCTGAAGATGCCAGCATCCGCAGAGCTTCCATAGGCCCCAATATCGACAATTATAAACCGATAGTCACTGTCAGCCAAGGCCAACAGCACCACCGAGAAAAACTGTTTAGAATTGAAATACTGTGACCCTGAGTGAGCAGGCTTTTTTACGCGGATGTGCTTACCATCCAGCACACCAACACAGTTGGGAAACTATGCTGATTGTAAGAAGCCATCGGCAATCCGAATCCAGTCCTCAGGCTTGGGCTTAGGCATCACTGCTGCTCGAAGTTGCTGCCAGATGACTTTGCAGGTAAGCTTGACAATCTGAGAAATAGTGGAGCACCCCAGCAGAAAATGGAAATGTAGCGATGCAAAGGAGTTGCCGGTTGCAAGAAAGCTGTAAAAAAAATATATATATATAAAAATATGCACATACAGGAAAAATATCTGCAGCACGGTGACAAGGCGGCAATATGCACAGGGGACAAGTATACTAATATTGTTTGCAGGGTAGAGACATGGCGTAGAAGGGGATTTAGGTTTTCTTACCTCAGAGTGACGATCAGGCGTTCCTCTGGAGAAATGCAACATCTCATGGTGGTGTCCTGGAAGATGAGTCCAGGACGAAGGTCCGCCAGCAGACAGTCAAAAGTTTGAACGGACATACGGCAGTAGCTGAGGAACTTGTCCGGGTGCTGCCGCAGGTCTGAGTACAGCATGTTAAAATGCCCCTTCCTAAGCCGTTGGGAGACAATGGGGTGAACCCAATATCTCCTCCTCTTCCTCGGTTCTTCGTCCAGCATTGGTGGTTGCTGTCCAAATTGCCTGGAGAGGAGCCAGTACAGGAGTACATCATCCACATCATCAGAAGACATCTTCGCAGTGAGGAACTGCCAAAACCCACAGCTATATCACCAGCGCAATCTGACCGAACTCGCACAAAGCAAAGATCAGGAAAAATGCACAAGGAAATGGCTCCTGAGCGATCATGTGACCTTCTAAAGGGGTTGGGACAAGCTTTTGACATCCTGTTTAACCTTTTTTTTTTTTATCCGCATTTTGCGGATTACATACGGATGAACTGCGGATTACATACAGATGAACTGCGGAGGTCATTTCACGGAACACGGTCCTGGAATTTGCGGACCAGAAAAACACTACGGTCGTGTGCATGAGGCCTAAGGGTTTCTTCAAGCAGTGCGGTATAGTTGTGTCTTTTACCATGACTGCCGCAAAAATGTGTAAAAATGCTGCGGATTTGCCATAATATCGCAAAAACAGCAGCATTTTTCTGCGCATTCGCAGCAGTTGTGGTAAAAAAAAATGTGACTTGACCGTACTAAGTGAATATGTATTAAAATTTATTAAAAAGTGCAAGAAATGGTTCAAGAGTTAAAAATAATGTATATATATATACCCACACTCAACATAATTGTTATTAATTCAAAATATGTAATTGAAACTGTAACAATTATCCCAATATTATCTATCATAAGGGAAACACTAACAGACAATGCTGTTGATATTGTAATTATTATTATTTTTTATCTTTCTCATTGTTACATACATACAGGTTGGATCCCACAGTCAAGATTTTAAGGCTATCCACATATAATTACAGATGGTTCAATCAATGTCAATTTGACTTTACCACCTGTGCTCAATCTGAAATATCCAAGACGTCTGGGCTGTTAAGAGCCCTTGAGGACTTAAAATGGGACCCACTGCTGTAGATCAAGCAGCTGGGTGATTTCTGGTTGCTGACCTTTTAAATGCCCCCATGCTAAGATATTCAGCTAGCTTTCATCTGTGAAGTACACGTATATTAAATATTACCACTTTACACTACATTTTTAATCTTGCCCTTCGGTTAATTGGCTAAAGAGCTTCAGCATCGACGAGAACCAGATTCCATTCAACTGCCCTTTTTACTTCTTAACACAATTATACTAGTAGTTATTTGTTCATTATCATTCATCATAAAATGTCAGAAATTTCTTAGGGATGAAAAAAAAAAATCTGAAAAAATAACCAAATGGAAATATAAATAATAGAAATATAAAAGCTTCTACTAAATTGTTCTTATCATTAGAAATCTTAAATATTATAACACTTAGACACAAAATACATACATTATGTACTGTAGAAATTGTGAATTCATTTATCTGTTATAATAGTATACTGAGAACTTACAATAAAACTCCACTTTGGCCAACCTTTGCCCAAAATAACAAAGGCATTTTGCAATAACGTAGTCATCAGTTTATTATTATTATCAGACCCCATTAGTCCTTTTTATCTGGGTCAAGCTCGGATGTATGGTGGACTATACATGACAACATCATGCACAGTCAATAATGGAAACTGGCTTTCTCATTACTGATCTGTTTGGATGTTAATGGGGAAAGAAGGTAAAATGTAAAAAAAATTGAATATAAAACAGCGATACCAACATCCAGAAGAACCAAGCAGTATTGGCGTAAGCTGCTTGATTCTTCTGGATGTTGGCAGCACTGTTTTATATCCCAGTTTTTCTTCATTTTACTTCTATTCGGTTTTGGGATAACCGACCATACGTTATTACCTGTCTTACACCAGTGTTGTACCTGTGGTTCTACAAGGGTTTGTCCACACGTAGCGGAATTGATGCGTTTTTTGTGTCCGGAATTGCGGACGGAAAAAACGCAGCAGAATACAGTAGCAGCAAAGTGGATGAGATTGAACAAATCTCATCCACACACTGCGTAAATACTGAAATTAATTTTTTTTTTTATTCCGCAGCATGTCAATTGTCTTTGCGTAAACGCTGCTTATTTGTTGGGGGATTTTTCCATTTAATTCAATGGGGAGGTAAGACACGCAACAAATAACAGTTGTTGTGGGTTTTTTTTGTGGCGGGTTCGCAGCGATTCCGCTGCAAAAAATGCAAATCTGAATTTTAAAAAAATGCTATACTTACCTAGGAGTCTGTGTTTCTTCCTCCAAGCCGGCCTCCTGGGATGATGCTTCATCCCGTGT